>NC_137516.1:8080000-8177500 GCF_041902795.1 Electrophorus electricus | reverse complement strand
CTGATTGCAAGCAACACATTGAAGTCCTCAAAGAGTCCCTTTCAGCAAAGGAGCAAAGAGCCAGTATCCTACAGTCAGAGGTCAGTTTGTGTGGTGCTTCGTTTCATCCGTGTCTCACAAAGAGAGAAATATAAGCAATGCAGTAGAAGTTACACAGCTATACTACTTCTGTACTGTATGTTTTTTTTTTAAATTTTGAAATATGAACTGCCCAAACAACTAAAGCACTTGTTGCTTGCTAAATTAGTCAAAGCAACTCTTTGGAGTGGAAATATATAGTATACATTTCTATTGTATTTTTGTCCTGTCTTCCCATTACTTGGCATTATTTGGAATGGTGGGAGAGTTGGATCCTTTTCAGGTCCTCTTTGTCATCCGGCCCCTCTGTCATTCACCAGTTGCATCGTCTTGCCTGAGCACAGGGGAGGCCTCTCTGACTTTGTGGGAAGGGGGGAAAAAAAAAAGTTCACTGCTTTATTACAGGAAGCAATTTGGCCCAAAATTAGACCCTTAATCATTTGTACTGTGCCAAGATTTTTGTGACAATGGGGAGAAAATACCTTACATTAAAGAAGTGGGTAATTTCATTGTGAGACAATAGAAGACTGAGGTGGCGGACATGATGCACGTGACACATAAAATCTTGTCTGGACACTGAAGTTAAATTTTGCAATGGATTTGTGTGACGGTTGTTGGTCAGTGGAATGGAAACTCTCCTCCCTTTTCTTTGCTCCATGTTTAGGTAGCTTAATGTAGTGGTGTGAATTGTTTTTCACTTCTTCACTCATCCAGTTTCAACTATTGCATCATTCTTTTAAAGTGCAGATTTCAGGAATTCCACATATAGCATCGACTAAAGCACTCTCCGACGTTCTCTCTGTGTCCCTATGGGTATGTTTCTTTTTCCTGTGTCTGAGCAAAGGAAGGTAAAGTGCAGCAATGAGAAATTCTCTGTCAAGAGCAAGCCTTCTTTGATCTGTAATTCTCAGATGTGATATTGATGTCAAATTTGTCACTCTTAATACTGGCTCTCAGAATTCTCTTTGCTCTTACATACAGCAAGACTCTGCTAGTGTGTGTCTGTGTCGGCTTGCTTCAGTCTCTGTCGCAATGTTTGACATTGCCTATGTGCATGAGTGTGTTAGGGAGAAAGCTGCAATGTGTAGGGCTTGTCAGTTTTTTACTGGTAGACTGCCTAGCATAATAAGGGCTGAGCATCAAGAGTGTTGCGGTTTAACATGCAGTTGCCTGCCAGGTCTGATGGCAGCCACCGGTGGTACAGCAGCCAAATAACAGTTCTTCTCTTCTGGGTAGGAACTGAGTTTCACAGCTTTTCAGCAACTGTGGCAGTTGCCATTAGTAGAGCAGCCAAACAGTCCTGTTACTCTTAGTTTCAAGCAAATTTAGTAACATGTGGCTTGTTTTCAGTTTTTAGTGGCTTGTTGGCAAGTGTTAACCTAAAACCAGGTATAGTAGTGCTGCTCCGAAAACAAGTGCAGTGACATGTCATTGAAATAGAGTATGCTGTGAGCATGCTGACCAGTGATTTAATATTTCTGGCAAATTCTCTTGAGTGCCATGGTGATTTAATATTCATGCATCTGACAAAATGTTATCAATTCTGCAATGTCATGGTATATTGAATTTATGATTTGTTGACTATATTTTGATTACATAGTAGCACTAAGTTTTTGTGCTGCAACATTAGCTGTAATTCAACCCCATAATTGGAGGGTGTAGTGTCTCTCGCGTTGTGCACTGTGAAATGAAATCCACATCTCAGATGTCCAATTAGAAATTTAGCTGAATTTTTAATAGGGGTATTATAGCAGCAATGTGTAACCATCTTATCTCATCAACAGATGTCATTTAAGCATATTTCACTGTCTTGTTAATTGTTTCTTGTATCTAAGTAGGGCCTAATTTGCTACTTATAAAAAAAAAAAAGTAAATGATACAGTTCATGAATCCTAAACATTCAAATTTTTTTCACATATCTAACTAAAAAAAACAAGCAAAAAAACCCCCCAAAAAACAAAAAACCAACCCCAAATCACCGTATAAGTTGAAAATCTTCCATTTAAAAGCTCCATTGGACGGATTATGTTATTGCTTGTTGCAGACAACAAGGAAACATATCAAAAAGTATGTATAAAACGTAACTTCAAAATGGAGATAATACAAGTAAAAATAAACTAAAAGGTACTGTTGCACAAAGTTGAGTAAGTAACTGTTTTATTTGGTACATTTTACAAGTGGTTTGTCAAAGAAAAACAAGATGGCATAGCGACAGGTCACAAATGCTGTTGTTAAAACTGTGGTAGAGGTGAGGAAAAGTGGCTTCATTTGGTGACAAAGAAAATAATTACAGCCCATAAAACTATACAAGTACTACAGCTGGGGGTGCACTAGATTCACAGTTGTGGCTATTATTGGTGAGACTTCCATGATAGGAATTATTCATGGTGGCGACACAGAATCCTACACCAGCAACCACAGACTGAGCTAAATGTAGGCTTGTATTAAACATGTTGCATCACAGTATAAGACAAAATAGTGAACATTTTTGTTTGTTTTTTACGTAGATCCATCAAATGCACAGGCTAGCGTTGTGAAAAGCTTAATTTCATACTGAATAATGTTGGACCTTCTCAGGTGTGTATTGTAGCTTGCTTCCTGTAGCAGAGAAGCTAGCCAGCTGGCTTTCATGAAACCTACCACATGTTCCACTGTGTTGCTAGTGCACTCATGTGCTTGGTTGTATTTATGCTCTTGTTGCGTCATAGGATTTGCCACAGGAGTCATCTGCCAGGGCTTCAGGGCATAACATCTGTCTCATGCAATGACATATGGTAGCATACACTGCATAGTGCAATATGGCTATATACCTTTTCTTACTCACCAACAAGTTAGCCATCTCCTATAGCAACTTGCTGAAGCTGACATCCCACTTCTGTTCTGTACAATACAAGGATTGTGTGTCCCCACCTGGTTAGTCGGTGATATCCTTTTCTCACATATGTGAATTTCTTAAAACTAAGTATTTTATGGCTACGTGTGTACATTCTATTGCCTTGCTTACATTTGGAAAGCCGGCGATGGCACGGTAATCCCCCATTACTGTTGTCTTTTCCACTATTATATTTGGAAATGAAATACTGCAGGGTTAGTGATTGGAATATAAGATAAGTGACATTTATTGGCTCATAGTTGGTTGGGAAATAACAGAACTGTCTTCAGTATCTCGATGGAATGCACCCTTGGCTAAAGCCCGTATAGCTGAAAGGACCTGAGTGTGCACGGGAATGCTGATGCATTTTGTTGGTCTCTTCAAAACTGGTGAGGGTTAAAATTCCCCTGGGCAAATTAAATTAACTGATGGCTAACATCACTCTCAACAATCTGTGTGGTCCTTTAAAACACATTCCTTATAAAAAGCAAGAAGTGCCAGTCTTCAAGCAAGGCAAGGTCGGCAGTTGTCTGCATCATTGCAATTAAACTTTAGACATGCCTTTTATATGTTCTTAACGTGGACCTATTATTCCCCCTTTACGCAAATTAAAACAGGTCGCTGGGGTCTTCATGAAACGTCTGTGTCATGCTTTGGTCAAAATATGTCAAGGATCAAGCACCATATCACCCTTCTCACCCTGTCAAAACAGCCCTACTAAAATGGCCAGTTTGAGGGCCTTTTCCTTTAAATGATATTGAGCTACTATTTACCCCAACCCCCCTTCTATAGGAAGTGAGTTAAGCTTCATACTACCATTGATCCTGAACCCGAGGTGAAACATGGCTGCTGGAGAAGACATAGCGATGCAACTATGCAACCTGACTCAGACTCTGAGTTTGCTCTGAGCTCATCTCTCTGCTCATTCTAGCAGCTACAGAGACATACATACCTACAAACTGCAAAGCATGCCAAATTGCAGATAGATGTGAAGCACATTTTCTCCTAGTACAACATGCTAATGTTGCTAACCCCGATTAACTAGCTAATTACCTAAGTGTTACACAACTGTAACTAACTTTTACTCTCATGTGTTGCTAAGATGAACTTCATCTCATCTACAGTCATGACCAGAAGTTTACTGCCTCAGTTTTTTTGTTTTTGTTTTTACATCCATTTGTCAGATGTTTATGGTACAGTGGAGTACAATTATAAGCATTTCATAAGTTTAACTTTTTAGTGACAAATACATCTAGTATTTACAGTGTTGACCCTTCTTTTTCAAGACTTCTGCAATTTACCTTGACATGCTGGATATCAGCTTCTGGGCAAAATCTTTACAGATAGCAACCCATTCTTACCTAATCTGCGGAGGTGATCACAGTTTCTGTGTGTGTCCACTCTATTTGAGGATTGACCACAGGTTCTCAATAGAATTGAGATCTGGGGAGTTTTTTCTGGCCATGAACCCAAAATTTTGATGTTTTGTTAACTGAGCCACTTGGATATTACTTTTTCCTTGTGATATGGTGCTCCGCCATGTTGGAAAAAGCATTGCTAGTCACCAAATTGCTCCTGAATCATTGGTAGAAGTTGCTCTTGGAGGATGTTTTGATACCTTTCCTATTCATGGCAGTGTTCTTAGTCAAAACTTAGAGCAAACGCACTCCATTGGATGTGAAGCAACCCCACACATGAATGGTCTCAGGATGCCTCACTGTTGGCATAACAGGACTCATGGTAGCGCTCACCTTTTCTTCTCTGGACAATGATTTGTCCAGATGTCCCAAAAAGTCTGAAAGTGGCTTCAACAGAGAAAATAACTTTACCCCAGTCCTCTGCTGTCCAATCCCTGTGTTTCCTGCAGAATGTCAGTCTGTCCTTGATGTTTTTCTTGGAGAGAAGTTGCTTCTTTGATGCCCTTCTTGACACCAAGCCATCCTCCAAAAGCCTTCACCTCACTGTGTGCACAGATGCACTCGCACCTACCTTCTGCCATTCCTAAGCAAGCTCTGCACTGGCGGTGACCAGATTCCCTAGCTGCATCCTCTTTAGGAGATGGTCCTGGCACTTGCTTGACTTTCTTGGGCACACTGAAGGCTTTTTCATTGCAATCGATCCTCACTCCTTGAAGTTCTTGATCATTTGATAAATGGTTGATTTAGGTGCAAGCACCAATATCCTTGCCTGTAAAGCTCTTTTGATGCAATGCAATGATGACTGCATGTGTTTCCTTGGAGGCAACCATGGTTAACAGAAAGCTTCAAGCACCACCACCCTTTTAAAGCAACCAGTCTTCTCTTCTAATCAGCATGACAGAGTGACATCAGCTGCCCTGTCCTTTTTAACACTTTCTCCTGAGCTAATGAGATGATCACTGAAATGATGTTAGCAGGCCATTTTGTGGTTGGGCTAAAATGCAGTGGCTGGAATACAGTAATTTTTGTGATTAAAGTCATTGCAAGGAATGACTTTGCAATTAATTGCAATTCATCTGATCACTCTTCACAATCTAGAGTTAATGTAAATTACTACCTTAAAAACTGAAGCAGCAAACTTTGTGAAAACCAAATTTGTGCTAGTCTCAAAACGTTTGGCCACAACTGTACAGACATTCAACAAACAAATAGCATTAACGTTATTGTAGATCCTGCAGCAAGTAATGCTTGTAACTTTCTAGAAAATTACATCATATGTTAGCGATCTCAGTCATTATTGTTCGTTGGTGCTAAAATGCTAAAGAAACATATAACATATTGTTTTTAAATACTTAGCTAGATAGCCAAATTTTCCATGTCTGCATTTTGCCACAGACAGTTGGCATCGATCCCTCGTTTAGTTAGTTTTATTGCCAGTCCTGCGATTTGTACTTATCCAGGTTTTAAAAGCAGTAATACACAAAGTAATTAGCACATTGGTTTGGGTTGTTCATTGCCATCAAAAATAAAATGTATTCACTCTTCTCTTTTGTCCTTTGAGGAATGGCATGTTTTGTCTCATGTTTTCTGATGTAGGCAGTCCATAGAAACTGACTGAGTTGTCTTAATTAACAATTTTCAGTTGGTAGGCCCTCCAAATACCAAATGTGCACATATGAGGGATTGTAGCCATTGTTTTGCTGTGAGTTTTTATTGGAACATCACAATCAAAGTACCGTGTGGTTAACTAATAGCTCGCTATGCTCATGCTGTGTAACCTGCATGTACTGCAAAGATTTTATGCTGAAGGAAACAAATGAAAATGAACATTTTTGAGGGAATTGAAATGCATAATACAGAACAAAATAGATTAGAAGTGTCGGAATAATCCATTTCAAATGACTGTTCAGTTACTTGAATCCTCATTTACGTCCCTGGTTCTAACCACTGACTGTTGTTCTTGGAGTCTTCCACCCTGGCTATTGTTCGAGGCAGTATATTTTGTTCCACATGACTACTCATGTGCACTCACTCACATTCACTCTCTCTTGCTCTTTCTCTCACTCTCTTTCTCACACATACACAAAGACACTCATGCACACACAAAGCTTTTTCCTTATATAAAAATGACAACCTTAATTGGTGATTAGTGGTGTAGTCTCCAGGTGTCTGACTTAGTAGCTGCTAAACAAGAGGCTTTAGACCGGGGACAGTTGTGTGGTTTGCTGTGCAGATTACAGCACAAGATAAGACGTGTCAAATGTTACTTGCCTTTTGCCTTAGGCCTTAGTATAGCCACCATTCTATAATAACCAAAAGATTTTTTTAATGCCATTGCCAGCTTGTAGTAGCTGCAAAATATGTGGTGGGAATACATTTGAGTTTTTCACCTGTAATGTTCTCTGTAATGTGAGTTTATCAGTTTTGGTTTGTGCCTTTTGTAGTTTTGCGATGCACTGGAGTGCAACAGTGAATGTGCATTAGGAAAACCTTTTCCAGAGCAGGAGGCTCAGCTCTCTTTGCTGGAGCTGTGCCAGTTAGGTTTGTATCAATGTCTGGAGGTCGAGGCTACAAATATATGGTTTTTCAGGGCTTGTGCCAGAAGCTTCTAAACTTGTCAGCTTCTTGGAGGAATGTACCGCTGAAAGCATGGCAATGGTCCTCTAGGAAATTGAAAAGACAGCTTTACTAGAGCTGAAGAGGAATGTTTCTGAACATGCCTGTGACAGTTTAGTATTGCCACACGGGGTAGTGCCAAATAGCGGAGAAAAGAGTAGCCGTTTTTGTCAGCTATCAGGTATTCCCAGCTGGCTTGTTTTTGTTGCGGCTTCTTTTCTGTTGTCTGGTAAATGGTAAGTGCAGCGTGTAAATGCCATGTGGCGCACATGTCTGTGTATGTCTGTGTATGCATGTGTATGTCCTCATGTTCTAGTTATGTGCACAGTGGTGTATAATGTCTTTTTGGGCGGATAGGGATGGCACAATGTCTTTTGTTTTTTGGGGGGGCGGAGGTAGTATAAAATATAGTGTTTTGTAATCTTTATCACAACATTGACCTTTTTAATGTTGGTATCATCGAAGGCAGCAATATGCAAATGTTTCCTTCACAGGATCACTTTTTTTTAATTGTGTGCTGTGAGCAGCTGGACAGATCTCCCACATTCCAGAGAAGAATTCTGTGGGTGGTCTGATGAACCATGGCCTTCACATGATCTAACAAATGGAATTGATTATGGTCAAAATAATGTAGACCAAACTTTAAATGTAACACAGGGTTTCAGCAGAGAATATTAACATATTGCAAGACATAATGGCCTTTTTTTGTTTTGGAAGCATCATTCTTACCTCATCACCTTGGTCCATTTTTTTTTCCTTTTTTTGTTCTACAGAGGGTACTCTGCAGTATTGTATTATAGCAGAAGCTGAGGTCAGGATAGTCATACTGCGAAGCTGTCTGTGCTCGTATGTGTGTACGCGGCACTCATTCATATAGTTGTATATGTATATGTAATTCTCTCTGGTTGTGTGAGTGGGTATGTCTATGAGACTGCAACAGCTGGTGTGCAGCTGCTTTACTCATTGTCTTTTTCTGAGATGGACTTGGCCTTGTATATAACATAACAGCCAGAGGAGGAGCAGCATGACAGGAGACCACACACACACACACACAAATATACATACAAATACACACAAACATGCTATGCTACAATTTCACTTTGTGCACACAAAAAATGTGCACACAGATACACATGCATAAATTATCTAGAGTTACAAACACCTATCAACCACCCACATATCTCTTGGACAAATACAGAGACACACCCATACCTACAACTTCACACACACACTCAAACACACTCACACATCTACAACCAGACTCAATGCTTTTGATGGAGGAGGTCAGGAAGCAGTGTTCAGCATCTAGGGCTCTGTCCTGGTTTACCCTCAGCATAGTAGCTGGTCTGTCATTCGGTCTTTCTGTGGTCTGCTTGGTAACAGGTCAGATGGAGCGGTGAGCAGAGGGACCGGCGCAACCCAGCGCAAACATGTGCCCCTTCCAAAGAAAAGAGCCTCCAAGTTTTTGGAAGCAGTGGAGTGTCCATGTGGAAAAGCAATAAAGAACACTGAGGGTAGAGAGCGGCAATGATGAGATATTTAATGGTTTATACAGGCATATGCACAAATACACACACAAACACACATGGGCACACACAACTGTTTCACATTCGATGTGCAAACTATTTTGCTCACACACACACACACACACACACACACACACACACACACACACACACACACACACACACACAAGTTTGCATATATATGACCACTCTTGGGCCTTGCTAACTTTCTTATAGGTTCCTGTTGCCTGGTTAATGTTTTATAATTAAGGGCTTATAAAATTATATATATATAATTAAGGGATTGGCATTTCATACACTGTTGTAAGCCATTGCTGTCTAAAGAGAACTTATGTGTTAAAACATGTAAACAAAAAAAAACCTCTTGCTTTGCATACAATTTGTCACAACCAGCCCACGTTTGAAGGTAGTTAAATTGCTCCCAAAGTTTTTACGCCTGAGCATGTTGCACCACCAACCTGGAAAAAAATGTTGGAAATAAATGATGCTTACAGATGCAACTTGGGCATGTGCAGCTTCCAAAGAAATCAAATAACCACAAAAGGCGTGCCTGCAGGCCATTCCACTCGGTGATCCTCTGCTGCTCACTCTCAGTCATAGTCTCCTCCAGCAGCTCCTGCACTGGTTCTCTCTCCTCCCCTGCATCCTCAGCCCTTTATTTTGCTTTAGTAAATGAAGGAGGTCCACTGTGCATCCCTTACACTGTTGACATATGGTAGCAATTTTCCCGGTTACTTTATGCCTGTGCACATAGACACAAACACACGCGCTCACACACGCGCGCGCACGTGGTGTGTATCTCACTGTGTGCGTCTGTGTGTTTGGATGTTTGTCTTTGGTCTCCATGTGAAAGAGGCCTACATAAACATCAATATGATATTTAGGTAGACTACAAACTGCTGTGCTGCTAACGTGACGTGAGCTTTATTTGTCTATCTTGGGAATAGTCTCTCTTCTTTCAGCCTGTCACGGCGACAAGGAAGAGAGGGGTACATGGTGGGACACTCCCCTTGTCTTCTTTTCCTCTTCCCATCTATCATCTAGACGGAAACATTAATGAGCTTTGCTTATCTGACAGCTGATTATAAATTCAACAAATGTGGTTGCACAAGCAGCAACAATCCTGACATTTTCTGCATATTCCTCGGGGTGTCATGGTGCCATTGAAATGGAGCTCCCTTTACTATTCTGTAACTGTCTGTGCGACCTGCACACCCCCTTAATAAGCCCCCATTCATCCAGCCAGTAAGCGGACAGCATAATGGACACATCAACCTCAACTAGAAATGTGCGGTCGAAGGTCATGCCAGGCTCTAAATATCTCTCTCTGTATGAGAGCTGTGTGTGTTTGTCAGGGTGTGTTAGTGTGTGTTAGGGTGGTGAGGGGTGGAAGTCCTTATTTTAGATTGATAGCTCCCTCGATGCTGCTCATAGCAGTTGGAAGAGGAAGCCACATTCACTTTTGTCAACTGCATGAGGTCACTAGTGTTGATCCTAGCCAATGACAGGTCAGTTTTCCTTAACCTTCTTGACCTTGGGCCAAACAACTGATTGCTGCTGTAGAATGTGTGTGAGTATGGGTATAAAAGTGTGCCTGCAAGTATGTGTTTTTATTATTCTTATGTGGTAACTTTGTCACTACTATATTTTCTACAAAATCCCATCTCCATCCTCTTGTCTTCAAAGCTCTGTGGTGTTCTATAAATGATCTCTAAGGGAGGCTCTCCAGAGGTCTGATTCTGAGACATTAACATGGCTGTGAGTCTCCCATAGCAACAACCCATCATCATCCATCACCTGTTGTATAAATATCATGGCCACGGAGACACCCACTGCAGGCTGTATATTTTCTTAGGACCCAAGGGCTTCACTCATTGGACTTCATCCATATATACAGAACGTTTATCCATGTGTTTATTAGATGATAATTTTATGTGTGTGTGAGCACGCGATAGCCTGTCCATCGTTCTAGGTATTATCTCAGCCTGTGTGTGTGGGATGCATGTTTGTATAATAGTGTAGAATTGACAGTATTTATGCATGTGTCAAAATCTCATCTGTGAGTAATTGTACCTGCTTACTTGTCTGAGGATGGAAATGCTCCAGTCATAAAATTCTAGGATAGGCCGAGAGAAGGATGTGGGAGGAGCAGCGAGTGCTCGGGCAGGAAAAACAATCAAGCTGCGAGCATCGTACAGCAATCCATAGCGCACCCTGTAGCGGCGCTCCGAGCTGGGTGATAATGATGATTAATGGCAGATAGGCTGCCGCTGCGGGACTAGATGTGCAGAATGGTGGAAAATCTGACCAAGGAAGTGGGCTGTGTGCTCCAGACGGCTCCCGCTGGAGCAGTGGAAACCCTGTGATCACCCTGCAATGCATAGTTTTCTTTGGATCATGTGAGGTCATTGTGGCTGCACAATAAAGGCACTGTTGGGCTGGTCCGGTTCACAGCATGCATTGCAGCAAACAAGCGTCTGGAACAGCCTGTTTAAAAGCATCTGTTTAAAATGCCAGCAGGTGTGATTTGAGTTGTAGGTTTTGGATGTGCTTGGGTGATGGAAAGTGTACTTTTGAATGTGTGTAGCATAATTGCTATGTTGATGTATGTTCAATTAGAGTATGCAAAAATCAGCACTTCCTGTTTGCACCTTTGTGTAAGCCAGTGTGACAAAGCCATCTTATGACACGTTTCTGTATGTTGCACAAGCTACAGACATAACCCTAAAGCAAAAATGAACCTAATGTATATCACTTAAGATTTAGAGTTTCTAGAGTTTACTATTTCCAAGGACCAAGTACTAAATATTGTAGCTTTATTACACTATTATTATGTATTATTTATTACAGAAACATTAAAAACACACATGCACAACCCCGTACCTTTTTTCTAAGAGATATGATCCTGTCAGCTAAATTGATGTCTAGGAGCATGCACTTTCAGGTCCTTCTGGTCCCAATGATTAAACTACATTCATTCTACATAAAGGAAGCAGGTGTGGCCCCTACCTAGCTTCAATTCAAAATCAATTTTATTGTCACATCATGCTTGCACAAGAGCGAAGGTGAGTGAAAACTTTAGGTGCTTAACTTCTCACATCAGTGCAGTATGAAGTCAAATGGTACCTCATTATGAAGAGAGCTAAGATTGTTCTGAATATTTTGATAATAAACATATGGGTATCATGCTATAAGTAAGAACCTTTCAGTGAATTTTAAAAAAATATACAAAAACAGAGAACATGCCCTTAGACTTAAGAGGGTTAAAAACACAAAACACTCATTATCAGACACAATATAACAGTATAGATCTACACTGTACACATAATCATACATAATCATACATATATCATACACACTGTACACTTTACCGTACACACTATAACTTGCAGTACAAATATCCAATGTATTATATATAAATCCTGAGTAGAGATGATTGGGGTATCTTTCAGTAGGTATTGTGTAGTATGCAGTGAGCTATTACATATTATATTACTGTACTTACTACTGTACATGGCAGTAGTGATAAAGGCCAGAGTTGCTAGGCATCATATGAGAGGTGAGAGAGATTGCCCATGTGAGTTCACCTCAATAAGTAGCTTTCTTTTAGCATTAGCATTTTGTTGCCTTTCTTTTGTCAGATGCAAGTACGGTACTCTTACACCACCTGAAAACCTCAAGAAATGCGCATGTGCATGCACACACACGTCTGGAAATCTTTAAAAAAATTGAATTATATTGTTTTTTTTCCCCCCTCAAAGCTCTGTTCACCCTCATTCTGTTACAGAGCAGTGACTTTAACATACCTCTTGAGGGGTCTCATGGATGAGGGGGTTTCAGTGTGAAACCTGTGGTAGGAAATCAGCACTAATGCAAAAGAAGGCAGAAGGAAAGGAGTAAAACGGAAACTACTTTTGGAACACACCACAGACGTGATGGATGGGCTGGTTTTCCTTGACCGCTGTCCATTGCCGCGATGGCTACAGAAGGTCATGCCTCTCATTCCACAATAATACACCCTGAGTGCCCCACTTAGTACTCACCTAGAACAATTACTTATAGTACATTAACAAAAGCTTGCCCTTAGGTGACCAGCTAGTCTGGCAATTCTGGTTGATATCCTTGCACATTTGGCATGAGTATAAAGACACTCTGTGTCCGCACGGCACCTAGCTTTTACAGATTATGTCCAGCGACGCCCATTTTCTTTATTTTCTCAAGCTCTTTTTTTGCACTTTTATAGTCCCCTAAACTCTGGAGTCAATATTTCACTTGTAATTTCATATGAAAGGTTACATTTTTATACCTAATTTGTCTGACTGCCTGGTCAGGTCTTTGGAAGCTCATGGTGCTACTGATGAAGACCAGACAGACACTGGAGTCAAGCTATGAGACCACTTCAAACAGAGCAGGGAGATATTTTGAGGAATGACCTCCTCTTTGAGCCACATCTGAGGCAGTTTAGGGCTATTTCTGCCCTTGTCGTGTCATCTCAGCTGAGAGAATGTTATTAATTGTTACATAAAGAGCAATAGTTGCAATAATGTCCTGCAACATGAAGAATGATTCATTTAGCAGCAAATGTGTTCGAATAAGTGTGTTTTAATGAGTGCTATATCTCTGCTATTAAAGATATGGAGGCAATTCAGGGCAGAAGTGTCTACGAGTTGGTATGAGCAGAGATCCACTAGGTTTTATAAATGACACTTAAGTTTAAGTTGTCTTCATTGGAGTGGAGCTGCTGTATACCACTGGGCCTCAGACCCTGGACTCTTCTCTGTGGTTTTGTGGCATGCCTTTGACATTAGTTCTGTTTATCTGCTGGCTGACACCTTTATACAGTGCTCCAGAACCTAGAAAGATGCTGTGTGTGTGTGTGTGTGTGTGTGTGTGTGTGTGTGTGTGTGTGTGTGTGTGTGTGTGTGTGTGTGTGTGTGTGTATGTGTGTGTGTGTGAGAGAGAGAGAGAGAAAGAGAGATTGTGAGAGAGAGAGAGAAAGAGAGAGAGAGAGAGTTAGTGTTCTGTGAATATAAAACTGTTAGTGAGCTCAAGAGAATGATAAAGAATTGAATTAAGCCTTAATTTTTCTTTGTATGTCTGACTGTTGCCTTGCTCTTTTACATTCTTTCTTTTCCTTTATATACTACCCAAAGGCCAAAATGAAAGTTGGCTGTCAAGAGCACCCTGACCATAGGGATGTTGGGGATATAGAGAGAGGGAGGAAGAGGAGTGTGTAAGAAAAAACACACTTAATGTTCTGGCCAAGAATTAATAGTTCTGCAACCACAAGATCTTGAAAATGTATCAAGGACTTTCTTAAATGATGTGCTGCTGAGTGAAAAGCAGGATAGGCCATTGCAATGGAGATTTTTTAGTGTGTGCGTGTGTGTGCGTGTGTGTGGGTGTGTGTGCATGCATGCGCACGTGTGTGTGTGTGTGTGTATGTGTGTGTGTGTGTGTGTGTGTGTGTGTGTGTCTATAAATGCTATGAGGCATGCATTGCTGCAGTCTTCCTTGACTGAACTTTACTTTATCAACAGTGGGGTTAATACACATACACACGCATACATGCCTACATGTGCATACACACATGCAAAGTCATATGTACACAGCTGGTCATCAGCTAAATTGAAAAAAAGGAACCAATACTTCGAGGTGAATGAGTCCCTCATTGCTGTGGTGATGGCTAACTTTCTGTCTTGCCTATTCTTTTAAATTAGTTTGCCGTGTAGAATGTGGGACTGCTACCAACAATAACCTCATGGTAGTTTAACTGTCTCTCTGTGTCCCCTCATGTTGCAGTTGGGCTCTGCAACAGTTCAAGGCAACAGGAACTAGGCAATCCATTGTGAATGCCCTTTTCAAAGATGTCTTGCAGAACTTACAGAACACACATTATGCCCCAGTGTTGAGAAGGGCACTTGCACCGAAGCGAGAAACCCACATGTGCAAAATCAACCCCATATGTCAGCACTTCTTAATAAACATGCAGATTAACTCACACAGACACTCACTCTCATCCTCACATAAATACATGTGCAGACACCCTAATGTACCATGATCTCATTATGATATAATGTGGTGATGGGATTAAAGATTGTCCTTGTACTGTGTCGAGATGCACTGTTGATATTGACCTGTGGGAGAGATTGTCCCTGTTTATTCAGATCAAACACACTCTGCAGACTGCATCATTTCACTCACCAGCTCTTTCATATGAGCACATTAGCTCATGTTCTGTGTATATGTATGTTTGTATGTGTGAGTGAGAAGAGTGTATTTATCCCTAATGTGAGATATATAATATATTGTTGTGTAGACATTTTAAGGGAAGATTAGGACCTGTTATTTGAGTTTGCTGCCATTATTCTATGCAGTCTAACTTCATGATGAAGCCTGTAATAACACCTTATTAGAACGTAAGATAACACTTCACTTAGGGACACTGTTTAGAATGTCACATGACACTTGCACAAGCTCTGACATCAAAATGCATTAAGATTTATGAAAGCTTATTCTTACATGTGAGCTGTCATAAAAGCTGCTTTTGTCAACTTTGATGTCAAGTTGACATAACATCTAGGCTGTGTCGAGTGAAAGATTTTCATGACATTCGGACGTATCATACCACCGGGTTGGGAGAAGTGACTTTGCATGTTTGATAACTAGCTTTGCAGCTCAGCATTTTATTTTGGTATGTCAGGGTAATATGACACACTTTCGCAAGTAAAGCTGCTAGTAAAATTGAACAAAAGTTAGGACTTCAAAAACCCTGTAGTATCTCATGTACTGTCACTACAGTGACATTAAAACAGTAACATATTTTAGTGAAGTTTTTGACACTTTTTATCCTGTAATGATAGATTTTTGTCTTTTAACTGTCAAAACAGTAACATAAGCTACAATCAGCAAACATACTCAATGCTCAATACATAAATATGTAAATTGTGGAAATGCTTATTTCTTTATACAATTATATTTTTAAACAATTATCATATGTGAATGTTTAAAAATCTGTATACACCAAACCTGTATAAGTTTTTTTTTTTTATTGAAAAGAGAATTACAGTTAGCTTAAATAGGTTAAATTAGTCCAATCTGGCTACATGTCTAAATTTTTTATGAATGTTTATGTAATGCCAAGAGCTAAATGAGTTATATATATATTTTCTCTAACCGTTAAGTGAGTTCCATTTGGCTATTTATAAGATTTCTGTGAGTCCTTCTGCAATGCCTTGACACTGTAATGACACAGATATGTATACTTTCTTAAGTGAGTTCACTGAGCTATAGGTTTTACAGTTTGACAATGTGGCAGTTTTACACTGTGGTATCTTATAATGCCTCCCTGATAGTAACTGTTCTAATTGTGAGCTGACAGGACGTAGTATGTCCATAATTATTTTCAGTGCCTTTTTATAAGTCTGATCCGATTCAAGTATTCTATGTGTCTTTGATTTCTTCATACTTCCAATTCTCACAATTATCTTGTGCTTTTCTGTGCCCTTCACTTTAAATTTCCAGACCATGCTGTCATATTATAACTTAGAACACTTTCAACTAGGGAATAATATGCTAATTCCATACAAGTTTGACTAACCTCATACTCAGATTGGTTTTTTTTTGTTTTTTTTTTGTTTTTTAAAGAGATAAAGCTGGTGTAATGCTTTTTTTGTATATGACATCACAGTTTCCCTCAAAGATCAGGCAGATGTACAAAACTACCAAGATATTTAAAATCACTAACTGTCTCTACTGGCAACCTATAATCTCTACCGGTGGCCACTTGATATCCCTTCTAAAAATCATTTCCTTTGTCTTCCCTGATTTCACTGAGTTCCAGTTTACTAGTTTGACACCACTACTAGTTTGACACAAGTGCAGTGACATGCTATAAATATTGTTCCTCATCATTTATGCATCATTTTCATTTAGTAAACTAAGTAAAGTAATGTCATCTGCATATTTCAGTAAATAAAAACCGAAATGGAAGAAGGTAGAAATAGCAGTTCGGGAGATCACATGCTGGTTGTATACCATTGGCCAGCCTTTTAGGCCCTCCCACATTTCCCAATCAAAGTAATGAACCATATGTTTTTTTTTAATGTTACTAAAAATCAGCATCACCTGACATAGCTGTTATGTCAACCAGAGATCAAAGTTGATAAAAACAGCTTTTATGTCAGCTGATTGTTGGAATAAGTGTTTATTAATGTTGACGCATGTCAGTTGTTATGAAGGGCTTATGTGTCATGTAGCTCTTCAGTGAAGTCTTATTTTTTCAACACTATATTTGTTATAATAATATATAGCAAGTGCAAGTGTGGTATTTTTATATTTTAAATCTTTTCATATTGACTGTTCAGTGATAAGACTTTCTGCTATGTAACCCATGAAAACTGATGACAGAGAGCCCACTTTTTACTGAAGAAATAAGAAGTAAGAAGAAAGAGGGCATAGTCTGGAGGCATTTGACAATTATAGAGTTATATATTTTAGAAAGTTCTGAGCGCACGTTTCTCCAGAAGAAAAATTGGGGTGTGGTAGAGTGTTTAAAAATTTTGAGAGTGTTGTAGAGGATCTTACCATGAGTCACATGTTCTCATAAATCCTTCCATATAAAAGCCAAGTGATGAAGACAATACATAAACTAAAATGTTTCTGCTAAATTAAAGCTTCACAGTTCATTGATGTCTTCTTTGAATGCACTGATTGCTCATGATATCCATGTAATACTTTTTTGCCTGTCAGAGAGTGAATAACCAAACGGTGCGAGCTTGTAAAAAGATACCACCACATACTGCAAACACTTTTTAAACAAGATTCATCAGTACTTTTTTCCTATCATGTCTTGCTAATGTTTGCAAATTAAGATCCAAAAGTATTTACCAAATAAAGCAAATAACTGCTTTAATTAGTCTTCAATAGTCTGCAATATCAATGTGGAACTCAGTGATTTCCGTATTTTCTTAAAACTACATAGTGTGTCGATTGCCATACCACCAGTGAAAATTATACCTGTGAAGGTTCTTGTAAATGACTGATACTAATGAGCCATTACTTGGAAGTTGATATTAGATGAAAATCTGTTGAGCATACTTTAAGTGGAGATTGATGGTGCTGTCTTACGCTAACAAGTGAGAGGAACCAAAATTAAATGTGTGCCCTGTCTGTAAAAGTGCTCTGCCTGTCTTGGCTCCATACACTCTGCAAGTGTTTTATAAGGAGGCCCACATGTGGCACACTTTAAGAGCTTAAAGAATTAGACTGGGCAGACAGGAGCGATTTCCTGCTGAACATAGGACAAATTCCTTGTAAATGACAGCATGCCAGCTAACTACGCATTACAAGTGTCACTGCAACCAGTGGGTGCTAGAGATAGACAGACAGAAACCATGATTAGGATCATGAGGTTGCGTCATCACCAGTAGAGCAATATTAGATAAATAATTTCCCATCTCAGGCTGAGAAGATCTTTGCTCTCCTGTAATACTACTGTAAAGGGCTTTACCTCAGTGAGTGCCCTCACTCTTTCAGGCTCACTCGCTTTCTCTTTCTTCACTCTCTCTCTCTTTCTGACTATGTCTGCCTCTCTCTCTCTTATGACTTTTTTTTTCAGTAGAAATAAAGGCTTACATTCTTTTCTGAAGTGAATAGGGTGTGTTAAGGGCAGCTAATTGAAGTTCATGGAAGAATTAGTCAGTTTACTCTTTTTACATTTGCTTAGACATGAATAATATCATTGTTCCCAATGCTGCTACAATATTTGCAAAGCTCTCAGGTTTCCATTTGGTTGCCGTTTACATTATTTTGGACAATAAAATATGTTGTGTGATGGGCATATATGGTGCAGGAGTACTGAATACATGTGTGTCCCCTAGCCTCATTTAAGGCTCCAGATAACAAGCTCACCAACACTTCAGGAACTCATATGGGCTTACTCACTGCTCACTAGCCAAGCCCAGAACTGTGGATACCAACGCCTGGAAATTCAATCAAGCCTTAGTAACTCATGTAGCAGCATACAGACCGAAGTGTATGTGTGTGAGTGTGTGAGAGTAAGAGAGACCGTGATAGACTGCGGGACCATGTCTCTGCCATTTTACAGTATATTTACCCACTGTGGGTGGGCATGACTATGCATGAGCCAAACCTGTGTCTGTGTCTGTATGTGTTATGCAATTCTGTAATACACTTGTGGCTTTCAAATGTATATCCTTTGCTGACAGGATGGTATTACATTACTGCTTTTGTGTTAACATTAGTTCTATTTTTTCTTTGTTGATATGTAATTAAAAGTAATAGAATTAAACCCATGAGAGAAAATTAGTTTTATTAGGAGTTCTGGAACTAATTTTTTGGTAGCAATTTACAGTTGTTGAGAAAACATTTAAAAATCAGGATTGGGTCTATTTAAAATAAAGCATTTTTGTTTGTTTGTTTGTTTGTTTGTTTGTTTGTTTGTTTGCTTATGCTGAGCTTTATTTCAGTATTACCATGCACCCCCAGTGTTGCTGTGAACAGCTCATATGCAGTGTGACATTTCCCCATGGGAATGACCATCCAGCACCCTGATTTGAACCCCTCTGCACCTGGCTGACGTTGCTGTCTCCTTCAGGTTGATGCCCTGCGCCTGCGCCTGGAGGAGAGGGAAACCTTCCTGAACAAGAAGATCAAACAGCTGCAGGACATAACTGACGAGAAGAGCACAATGAGCGGAGAGATGCACGACCTGAAGGATATGCTGGACGTTAAAGAGTGCAAGATCAGTGTCCTGCAAAAGAAGGTCAGTGCTGAAGCTGAATGCTGGTGGAGGTTACTGACAAATCTCATTTTATAGCAATGCTGTTGGTGCTGTTGGTGTGGTGATGACAGCAGAAAGTGGATTTTGTGGTGATGGAGAACAAGGGTGACTGCTGATGACATTGTTGGAACCAGCAGTGATAGTGTTGCGTTCGATAGAGTTGATGGCAATTGCAATATAGCTGATGCAGGTCGTAAAGGCAATGAGGACAACATGATATTGCTAATAATGCCTGCAGTAAAGATGGCACCAGCACTGGAAATGCTACTATTATGAGATCATGCTGTGCAGGCTAGTTCCAATTACATTGTAACGTAATTTCTTTAAAAACAAAACACCTCGCTGAACTATAAAAGATGCCTGACAGCACTATATTCTCTGATTACACAAACCTTTTCTTTCCATAATTGCACCGGCAAGTTGTTTTTGCGTTGGTTTTGGCCGCTCTCTGCCTCCTTCTGCTGCCATGTTCCCGGCTGGGATCGTCCCAGGCTGTTGTGGGCTTTCGTATGGTCTGGGCCCTCCTAAGTCTCGATTGCTTTTGGCACGCGCTTCTCTGTTCCGAGTTTGACCCAGGCCGCCACGCAGATCGGGCCCATTTGTTTGCTTTGGGTTCTGTGTGCTCATTAACTGTCCTGGGTTTTGGCCTGGACAATCGATGGCCTCAGTTACCCTGTCCTCTGGTCTGAGCTGCACAAGATTTGGACCAGATTGCCATAGACTTGGTCTGGCTGTAAATTAGACCAGGCTTGGATGGTGCTTTGACCTGGTAGAGTCCACTGAGGTTTAAGACTTGAAGACGTGTCTGTTCCAATTAGCTTAGTCGTGGCAAACATGCTTTCAACTGTGTTGTATGAAGGATTCTGTTACGTGGCATTGGGGATATCCTTTGAGACATATGTGCACATATGGTCAGATGTCAGCCGGTGAAACAGTGTCAAGCCTGAGGCATGTCTGCTCACCCTTAAAAAGGCTTAACCTGTGTCTCTGTGATTCAATTAAAGTTTTTGATTAAAAGGTCGAGGGAAAGTGCAAAGTCTAACAAGATTTAATGAAAACAGACTTTAGCTTCGTGTTATCTCGCAGTCTGTGAATATGAGCGTGTGTTCAGCTTGCTTGTAGTCTCTCCCTTTCACAACCCGAATGACTTTTATAAGGTTAACTGCAATCACTGATTTAGAGCCGCCTGCAGGGATCTCACTGCACAGCCCTGAGCTAGACACAACTACCTAACACACACATATACATATACCCATTTGTTTCTCAGTCTGCAACCTTTCACTGCTCCTAATCCTATTTTTTCTTTCCCCCCATTTATCTTTCCTCTTGACTTCTGGCTCTTTTCTCTTTTATAAATTAAGTGAAGACACTTTTTCCTGTCTCATTCTCATCATGACTCATCTTCGATGCCATTTGTTCCTAGAATGGTGAAGTGTTATCCTGACTTTACTTACCATCACTTATATTGCCTATTTATATTGACGTTATTGTACTGGGTCAGCAGTCTCTGAAAGGATGGTATATTATGGTGACCTTCACATATTTTTTACGTATAGTCACGTAATTACCTGAACAGCCCTTGAGCCATGTGTGTACTTATATCAGGGTGCTAACAAGCACCACTGTATTGTATTGTATATGACTGTATTATTTATGAAGTATGAACTGGATGGGAGCACTACTGGATGGGTTACACTATCTTATAGCTAATGTTTTTATTTTAGCTTGGTTTTTATTTGATGTGTACTTTTTCAAAGGGAAATTTGGATATTTTGATTGGACCCTGAAAGAAATATGAAAGTACAGCTCTCATAAAAACATGCTTTCTATTTTATGCTTGGACTGAATTTCCCTCTCTCATGTCCAGCTCTGGGGCTTTTACTCAGAACCAACTTAGTCTGTCCAGCCATCATCCACACATCTTACCATCCAGCTAAAGAGCCATGGCTATCTTGCCCTGTAAACTTCTAGCTTTCCTCCAGTTCATTCCTGGATTGCTCTGTTCTCATGGCGCCAAACCTCATTCAGCCCTCAGAAAGACAGATTAACTCACACGCATGGGAAGGGTTTATGTTCCACTAGTGTGTCACAGGTGTTCCACTCTATCTGTCAGCAGGCAGATATTGTCTACTGCATGCAGAGGATTTGATTGATTTTCCGAACTTCCAGTGTCTCATGGTTCCTTAGCGCATAACTTACAGGAGGAGTTGCTGAGGGGAAGGACAGGCTTTCCTCCACACCTCTGGATCTCTGTTAACCTGTCTCTCAGCTCAGACAGACAAGGGGAAAAGAGATGACTGGCTAGTCCATGCCTGGAGTTGTGTCTGCAAATATGCAGATAAATCTATAGGCATAATTTATGCTGGGGACCCTGGGAACCTCTTTCACTCAGCTCCAATACTAATTTGAGGGGCAGCTGAACTTAATGCTACACCTGGTCCCCATTGTCCTCAGTAGTTTTCAAAACAAAATTACACTCATGGATAAGCCCAACACACTCCTCAATGAACGGGAGAGAAATTAGCCCGCTCAACAAATGTACAACATGAATGTCCAGTAACTAGTTAAAGTGAGTATCAATCCGAAATTAAAACACACACACACACACACACACACACACACACACACACCAACCAACATGCTCACAGGAGATGTGTTTGTATCACATTAATTATGTGGTTGCTGGTTGGTGTCCTGGTGGCTAGCTGTGGCATACCCTCTCAACTATAATATAGTTCTTTTTTATAGTCTTATGTTCCTTATCCACAAAAAAACTATTACCCTGCATCTGCACACTTCAAAACATGAAACCTATATTGTTTTATAAACCTGATTTTAAACATCTTTACAATGCTTATAGTTTTATTAAACACAGTTCTGTGGCATACATAGCATAACTGATAACATATACAGAATGCTGTGATTACATAAGTTTAATAACACTAGGAAGCCTTGACTTTGGTTCACTTTTATTATATGACCTTATTTTAAGAAGGGTTTAGTGAAGGGATTAATGAATACATTTTTCTTTGGAACTGTTGATAATGTTCTCTACAGTAATTTGGTGACTAAAATTGGAGAAGAAAATGTGGATGTGTCAAGTGTAGAGTTTGGAATGGTGATTATTTGAATATGTTCAATGCTAATCATAGTTATGTTGTGCCACTATGTATGTAGAGACAGGTAAATGTTTGTCATTCAAATGTTTGACTGAACGGTACATGAACTATTATAATAAAGGAATGATAATAAGATCTTTTAGCTAAACAAGCTAAATCTAATACCCACATCTGTTGGTTCATATATACATAATCCAAACATTAAATTCCTTCTTTTTAAAAATAGTGGACTAGGTAACTAATGGTGTGGAAAATATGAAATCTGGCATTGGAAGTCAAAATCATCTCAAATGGAAAAAGATGAGTAATGAGAGTGAGTGGGCGTAACTTTTGTTTGACCATGTCCTCCTCCACCTTGCACACATTTGCACACTAGCATACACATGGACTAACACAGAGTACAGACCAACACACTGTCAGCATCGTTGTGGAGCAACAGGAAACAGTTCTTACATTTTGCCCTTAAAACAACAGTAAGCAACGTGAAAGAAAAACAAATTTGAAATGAATGATCTAAGAGCCCTAGATCTGTCAGAGATGATGTTTGCTTGATACGACACAGGTTCAACTCTGCTGTGCAGGTCGTGCCTTTGATGCGCTGTATGTAGGTTGTTGCGCAGGGTTTTCCGTTGCCCTGGAGCCCCAGGTCTGTCATCAGGGCTGCTCAGACAGACATTGAATGTTCTAAGTTAGCAAAGTTTTACAAGTCACGCACACATCAGTCCTGTCCGTGAGGTTGGCATTAGTTAGAAGAGCTCCACCTTGCACAGGCCTGCATGCTGATAAGGAATGAGCACTGAATCAGTGGTTGTCTGTATATTTTCTGGTTATGTGTTTATGTAGTGTCTGGTTGGACACATCAAATAGGCAGTACACTGGTCATTTTCAGGTGATATGGAGTAAAGATAAAAGTGCTTCTTGGCATGCGATTTGCAACCCTGCACTTTAAGAATGGCAAAGTATGGTCACTGAACTTCTCTTATGGGCACTACTGGTGTGGACACACAATTGCTTATAGGCGTACACAGACACTCTAGACACACATAAAGGACTGGTAAGATAAGAAAATGATTTGCTACAATGTTGTCACACTGTGTTCAAAGCATTTTTCTTCCTGGGATGTGTGTGTGTTTGTTTGTGTGTGTGTGTGTGTGTGTGTGTGTGTGTAAATGCAACCAAAGCCAGGTGTCTCTTTGATCCTGCATTACAGCACTGACTCAGGCTTTTAACAGACATGTAATGAGGCTGTTTTATATGAAGCTCTAATAGTGTCTGATTTACTGCTGGGGGTGGTGTCCCGATCTGTCAGCTTCCTGTCTGGGCACAGGAAGTGTGTCTCTCTGTTACGTGCCTTTTTGATTACACACTTAGCTGACCACAGCAATTTATCCCAGTGATAGCTCCACTGGATTACTTCAGCGTAATAGAATTTTCTATGAGTGTGTGTGCATGAACATGCATTCCTGTTTCCGTGTGTGCAGTATACACATCTAATTGTCATCTGATTTACATAACTGATCTTATTAACAGACCAAGAGCTGCCAGAGTGTGCATAATATAGTATAGCAGAGTTGCTATAGTGTGTGATTTCTATTTGTAACTCTTGTTGGCTACAGTACTACCACAGGTCTGTTGAGGCTCCTAAACTTTGCAGCCTCATTTTCAGTTTACCTCGATTTCTACTTTACTTTCTCATTCTTTCTTTGTCCTACTTGACACTTGTTTTTGTCTTTCTGTCCTTTCATCCTAATTGTATTATCTCTCTCTCCCTAATTGTATTCTACTCTCTCCCGATTATTCTTCCTCTCTCTTCCACTGCTGCCTTTTTCCTAACCTCCCTTTGTCATTCTCTTTCACCAAGTCATTTTCATACTTTGATTCTTTTCATCTGCACTCTTTTGTCTCCCCTGCTTTTTTATTTCATGTTACCCTGTCCTTGTGGACAGAGAGAAATATTGCTGCTCACGTTTATTTTCCAGCATTCCAAAAGGCCCACAGCTGAAACTGTTCTCATCATGACTTTCTTAATGAATGGATACAGCAGAGGTGTGTACGTGTATGTGTGTGCACATTCTTAAGAACACAGTACAGGTGCGTGCATGATCTCACACTTTTCAGGGTTATCTGTGCTCAGTAACCCAGGTTATTTGAATGTGTATTGTTAAAAGTGTTGGCTGTTAACATTGCTGCACCTTAAGGGCTGCCTGACTGTTTCTGTGCGGCCAAAATAATGATTCTGTTGCCAGTGCAGCTTATGTGCTGAGCTCTTCATTTCCCTATAAAGACACGATTGCACTGGGAGTCATTAATGTGTTACACAGAGTTGTGAAAACAACTGATTTCTCAAAAGTGCTGCACATTGCTTGAGTACAGTAATAACCCCTACTCACTGAGCCCTCTCTCCTACAAATTGCCACACACAAAGAAAGCAAGATAAAGAAACAAACAAAAATAAGACACCTGTATACTCTATTGGGTTGAGCAACACTTACATTGTCTCTGTCATACTTGATAATTACATTGTAATGTTTTAAGCTTGTTTGAGCCTGCTTTGTTATATTGTTATATTTTGTTATATTAGGTTTATTATATTGTAACAGACTTTTTGTACCACAGAAGTGTTGAACAGTTATTTTAAATCTCTGGCAGTATTTTGTATAAGCTTTTACAGTTGCCACACACACACACACACACACACACACACACACACACACACACACACAGAGAAACATGCTCACAGGAGGTGTGTTTGCATCACATTAACTATGTGTGGTTGCTGGTTGGTTTCCTGGTGGCTAGCTGTGGCCTACCCTCTAGACAGAGTTGTTTTTGGCTCTGTGGCCAACACACCCTGCTCCTCTCGCTTTCTCAGTATATCTACCTCTTTCACTATTTCCTGTCTGTAAAGTATAAATGTGCATCAACCTTGATCTAATCTTGACATGTATTCGTTATTTCGCATATTTACTTCTCCTTTCTATTCTTCTGTCTCCCTGCAAGGATTAGAATTCTTAGCTTTCCTTTTTCTAATCGATAAGCACTGTCTTCCCCTACATATCCCGTTCTTGAATCTAGTGCAGATCCAAACAGACTTCCAGCAATTGATATCCATACCGATAAGAGATCATTTACAAGTTGTGTTTAACTGCCAACCACCCACTCAATCCTTAATGACTTATCAATGATTACCAGATGGCAATTGATCACAGGGCCAAGGAAGGTCCTCTGGGGGACCTTCCTGATGAAGGACGGTCCCCTTTCCCCATAATAATTCCCAGATGAGAAGCACTAGAGCCAGTCATCCCATAGTTGAGGAGAAGACCATGTATCAAGGGAACGAGGCTGCAGTAGAAGATTTGAGGGGGAGATAGAGATGTTCTGTGGTTGTGATGAAGGAATGGATTGATGGAGTATTAGTTTTCTGTCAACTTGCCATTTGCCTGAGGCAAAGGAGCCCATGGTAGTTCGGAACGATGAGAGGGAGTGATAACCCTTTGATAAAGCCGATTTGAGCCCCTGCTGTGGGCCACGGGTAGACCCAAGCACAGCTGCAGATATTTCGGCTGGGTGGGCTGATTCTTTTTTTTCCCTCCTACTTTGTCCTTTTCCCTTTTTTCTTCCCCAGCTTGGATCAAAGCTTTACGAAAATGCTTTGAAAAGGAGAAAAAGAAAAGAATGAAAGAGAAAGAGAGAAAAACAAGTGAAAGTGGCTGATAATTGCATAGGCAATCAGGGCGGCATTCCTAGGCCTGGGCAGTAGTGATAGGGATGTGTTTTATGCGGGGGGTGCTGGACTACGAGAGGTAGCACACATGTTAGCCCTTTATGCTAACCCTTTCAGTGGTCTCCCTTTCCCCTTATAACCACGTTAGTCTTCAGCAGCTTAAATGCAAAGTTATGGCCTGTTTAATTTAATTTAGATCAGAAATCATACAGTAAAATACAGTGATTTTAATGGCTTATCCATTGATTGCAAATATCTCAATTTAAGGGAATGCAAATGATACATTATAAGGTTCCAAATGGCTTGAATAACTTACCAATCAACTGTCATCATTAACGAGATGGCAAACTCTTTTCTAGGACTCAATGACTGAAGTATATATTCTTTCTAGTTAAAGACAGTTTATGTACTTTATTAGTTATCATGGCATTAACATATACTGCAGACTACATTGTTTCACAACTTTTAAAGGAATTTAGCAACCCAAGTCTGGTTCTAAACCTGCCTCTGTTACTCTGTTTTGTCGGTTTCCTTGTTTTAGTACACATAACGGGGCAAAAGCCTCACTCTAAATTTTCTTCAGTTTGCTTAGTATTTCTTCAACACAGAGAAGGCCTTGTATTTAGACACACACAAACACATTGATTCCCCTTACCCACAGGCTAACTAAATCGCTACCAAATGCACGTGAAAATCCGTAACGAATCTCGTCTCCGAGATGTTCCTGTTTTGGACTGCAGATTTCTCCCCACTTTTCTGATCAGCTCCCTTATGTGACTGTCCAGAATGGCAACTGACCAGAGGCTATGGCAACTGTGTGTCATTTTATGGTGTAGTGGAGCAAAAAGATGGTTTGGAGAGCATTTGCATCTGCATGTTTACACATGTGTGTGCACTCACCATTATATACTCATAAGCAAACTTCTTTTTCTTTTTGAAGCAACTGCAATGAAAAGGCAAAAGCCAAAAATGTTCTTTTAGGATTACCTTGCCATCTGTCATTTTATTTTGTTCATTTTTCAAATATACCTCTGTAAGCACTAAATTCAGTTGATATTATGATGCTGAATTTACTCCATGTCACAGATTGTGTACTAAATTAGAATAAACTGTTACTGCATTCTGCAAAGGTTTCCAGTACTTGTAGGCACTGGCATAAAGGAAACAATGAAAAGAAATGCGGGTCTTAGCTAATTTGTGCCTGCACTGGCCAGGCCACTTTCAGTGTACAAATCACAGTGTGCAAATTACAGTGATGAATATGGGAAAGGTCATCAAATCATAACAAATGTAAAAGGACTATGGCTGACCCATTCTCTTGAGCAAATGAGAAAGTAATAACTGTTTGGAGGTGAAATATTAAAGACCTCTCCCATTCTGTCTTTCATATACTCTCCTCCTCTATTGGCTGTGCTCTATCGCCTCTCTGCTCTTCCATTTCAGTGGTGGAGGGTTATGCAGTTCATTTACGAGAAAAATGTGCAGTGAGGGCAGAGGAAGAATATTGCTATTGAAGCAATATAAATATGTTCTGCTGCTAGCTTAGAAATCGGAGGCCAGTGGTGCTGAGAGAGCTGTTCCATATGAAACTGTGTTGGGGTCTCACATTTTTCTATCATTTTCTATCTCTTTCCTGATTTCTTTCCTGAATTCCTCATGATTTCATTCTCTCACTATCTTAGTGTCCGTCAATTCTTGCTCATTCACATTGGCATATCAAGTTATTACTTCCTATGTCCTTCATGATGTCATCACTGAAAGCTGTAGTTTTTCGTTGGTAGCATATGAGTAATGTTTCCTTGAGTGAGGATGTGAATGATATCACACTGGAGCAGCTGGCAAGAAGTAGGAGGCTGCTTAAGCCTTTCATCTTTTGACCACCTACCATACTCTCCTAGCCACGGCCCCCCCCCCCCACCCCCCATGTAAAATATGTCTTTTTCCTTTTTTTCTTGTTTGATTTGTTTAATCTCTTGATTGCTGTTTGATCAGAGGAGTAAATGTTTAAATTCCATTTGCAGTTGCCCAGCCAAGACACAAGAGGGCAAAATCTGACAGGCATACTGACTGGATGCGTTGGGATTTTGTATGCATCTGTGAGTGGATGTGTATGTATGTACATGCATACTTAGGCATAGGAGATTGTGTTGGCATATGGGGATTTTTATCTTTAATGAATTTGTCTAATTTAAGTTCTGAATAATATACAGACATTTGTAACAGTACTCAACACATTCATGGTTCTCTGTGGGGTTTTTTTTTTTTTTTACTATTTTTTTTTTTGGACTATAATGTATTGTAATGTCCTGGGCAATGCCCCTCAAAGCCTTTCTCCAATCCTGGATCCTTGAATATTGCCCAATCACCCCATCCTCTAATACTCATGGTTTAATCCACTGCCAATTACCATCTAGATGCGTTGCCATGGCCACTGGCCAGCCTGTCCTGACTTACCCCAATGCACAACTGTATTTTCAGAGGTGATGACAAACCTTGAAAAAAGGAGGAAAAAGGTACACAAAAAATGAAAAAGAGAATAAGCATTTGAAAATCATTAAAAATAGACTCATGCAAACCCACTCACATCCTGGCATGCTTATGGTTAAAATTCAAAAAGGAAAAGTAGAAAAAGAGAAGAGAGAGAATCCAACAGCAAAATAATTACAGTACATTTCTGATAACCAACCTTGGCTTCAGAGTTGTGGGTTTCGTTTGGGTTTGCTTTAGGGAAACTATATTATTAATCCTGATGGATATAAACTATGTTTGGTAGTCTTGTACTGTTGGTAAGTCTGTTTGCATTCTCCATATGAGTGCATCATCGCGTAGTAGTGGGCAAGGCTTAATAGAGAATCCTATGTAACAGCAATGCTCTAAGTCTTTTAGCGAGGGAAGCAGCTAGTAGTCTGGCCTTGAATAGGCAGAGATGTCCCCATGTTTATGATATACCAGCTCAGTTTACAGTTCAAGCACTCCAAGTGTAGGTGGTCCAACTCATTATTTGTGTCTCTCTCTTTTGCTCTTCCTCTCCCTATTCAGTGGAGGTGTGCACTGGCTGTAATATATATATATATATATATATATATATATATATATATATATATATATATATATATATATATATATATATATATATATATATATAAAAAATCAGAAGGTAACATAACAGACGTTGAAGACAGCTGCAAGTACCTTGAAATCCCACAGGCAAATCATGAAGAGGCCACAAGGTGAACATTATAGCCAAATACCTACAAAGAGTGAGGCACGTCCTGAGAAATAAGCTGAATGGGAAGAACAAGATCTGGGTTATCAGCAACTACACTCTGCCAGTCATCAAATACCCCACTGGCTTAAGTGGGCCTAAGAAGGAAATAGAGGCCACTGACATGGTGGAGGAAAACCCAAGCAGAAGGAGGAGGGGCAAGGACTAGTGACTATCATAATCAATATCCAGAATGAAACATCCAAGATCCAGGAGTGCATCAGGATGATGTCCCCAAGTGATGATGTGCTTAGTGAATACCTCAACCAAAAGACACATGAAGAGGGAAATAAGGAGTAGCAGTGTCTATCATGGGAGGATAAACCCCTGCACTGCATGCAAATAGTGGAAGTGGCTGATATGGAGAAATTCTACTAATGGCTGGAAAAGGCACAGAGACACTAATCATAGCAACATAGGAACAAGCTCTGAATATAAGATTTTTAGCAGCTGTGGTCTACCACACCAGGCAGGACCCCTGAGACAATACAGCAAATAACAGCAGCATGCAAGATGGTAGTAGGCAGAGCATACATGTAACGCCATAACCAAGTGGCTGGCATAGTGTACAGAAACATCTGTGCTGTGTACAGGCTGGAAGTTTCAAGGTCAAAGTGGCATATACTCCGAAAGGTGATAGAAAATGACTGTGCTAAGATCCTGTGGGACTTCCACATACAGACAGACAAGATGGTAATGGTTAACCAAACGGGCATAGTGGTGGATAAACAGCAGAAGCTGGTCGTAGTGAAGGATGTGGCGATCCTGGGTGTTAGCAACATAAGGAACAAGGAACACAAAAAACAAAAAACAAAAAAAAAAATAAAATAAATAAATTTATATATATATATATATATATATATATATATATATATATATATATATATATATATATATATATATATATATATATATATATAATGTTCCAACTTAAGACAAACCCTAAAGGTCCCTGGAAAAGCATTTTACTAACAGAATCCATGTGGCCCTGTCTATAGACAGCTTTTTTCCCAGTCCTACTTCCAGAAAACACTGATGTCCATATCCAATATTATCTAAAAAGTGAGTTCACCTTGCCTCTCAGCAAACAGCGTTAGGGGTCAAGCAGCTTTTTTCCCTCTGCCAGACTGCTCGGAACACAGGCCGCCTGGCGCACTTAAATATTTCGGCAGTAGCGTTGTTTTTGCTGACTATATCGGCCAAAGAAAATGCAGCAGCAGCAGGAATAGAACGGTTTATCTGCTGGCCAGAGCACCACGCTAAATTTGCCCTGAAATAAGGCCCTCCAAGGCCCCATGAGAACAACACGCATGCTGAGCAATGGGCGGCCAGGGAAGATGTTCACTCACATTCTCAGAAACTCTCCACTCCACTTTTGTGCCCAAGAAACTGTGAGGCCCCGTATGGCTTTGCTTTAGCAAAGAAAAATTCATTTTCTTTTATTTAGGTTTTATTATCAGTATAATTTCATGACCAATACCCTGGATACTAGAATGTGTATGACCTATGTGTGACCTAACTTATTTTAGTTGTTTTGGTTTAATAAGCAAAGCCAGATGGTTAGAAACAAATCATGGGCTGGACTTTTGCTTTCTGAACTTGATCTATCCACCTCTGGTTCCTTTTAGCCCAGAGTTGTCAAAATCCAGTCCTGAAGGACCAGTTTGGTGCACCAACCTGAGTTTATTCATCAGTTAATTATCAGGGTTATCCAGTGTGTCTGAGCAGGGAAATCACCAAACTGTGATGGTTTATGGGCCTCTATAACCAGAGATGGATACCCTGAGCTGAAAGGATCCAGAGGTGGATAGATCAAGTTCAGAAAGCAAAAGTCCAGCCCATGATTTGATTGTGGAAATGGAAGCAAAAAAAAAGAAAGAAAAAAAAGTGGAAAATATTTCAGCCTTCAACTGAATCCTTTTCACCACTGATTATAAATGCATCAAGGCAGAAGGTAGCCTAAATATTTTGTTTGGTGATTAACTGTTGCTGGTTCTTGGAATAATCTACATTATCTGAGAAAACTACCATCCTCAGAAGTTCTAGACAAATGCGTACATTGTCAAGCTCAAAAATACATATGAGCCTAACCCATTTTTTTGGAACATTTCAGATTAATGACATTTTTACCATAAGTTGTAACCATAAGTCAGCCAAAAAACAAATCACAATTTGCAGTGCTTCATTGTCTAACTATAGCAAGGACTGAACATGGTGTACATGAAGCAAGCTATCATTCTGCCCAAAATCTCCCCTCACTGACAATTACATTTTTCCCTCCATCTTACTGGTTCTCCTCAGGTCCCCCTGGGCCAAAGGTCTCATATCGCTTCATCTCTGCTTTAAACGATTCTTCACTGGGTGGTGTAATAATGCCGGGGAAATGTTATCTCTGGTCTCTATAACTTCTTTTCCCACTCACTCTGTGCTCTTTAGCTTTGGAGATAAACCCCCTCAGCCATTACCCTCAGCACTTAGCAATTTCGCCTTGGTCAGGGAGGTCTAATTTGATTCATTTGCGAAATGGCCATTTTTTGGTATTATCTGACAATGTACCCATGACTGGAATGTTGACAGGACCTTCTTTATAGAGTATGGGAATATGACCATGTCTTTTTTTGCAGTTTTAAGTGTTTTCTTTTATTGAGGCACAAAATAGGAATAATTTAATGTATGTCTGCCTACCTGATGAGGGTAGTGATAGGTTTTAAGGACTGTTTTGCTGCTTTGTTGAATTAGGATTGTAATCGTGCTTTGCCACCCATATTTCAAAGTTGACTGTTGTTTTTGCCTTTGCCTTCATGGATAGCTTTTCCAAAGTTTTGTAAAACTGCGATAGTGGAGCATGAAAGACTGACTTCTGTTCTCTCTCTCTCTCTCTCTCTCTCTCTGTTTATATGTCTCTCTATCTCTTGTTATCTTTTTTAGATTGAAAACCTACAGGAGCAAGTGAAGGATAAGGAGAAGCAAATGGAAAGTTTGAAGGATAGGGTGACGTCTCTACAAAGTGACTCCAGCAACACAGATGCAGCTTTCGCCACTCTTGAGGAGGCTCTTGTTGAGAAGGTAGAGATAAGGGAATTGTTTCTAATTGAGAGAGAGACTGGAATAAAACTGCTTTGAATAAATATATATGGTTGTGTTCTACAGTTGATAGCATGGTTCTCAGGACTTGTCTGGTAACATCCTTACCAGATAAGTTACCTTATACTTTCCTTCATTTCCACAGGTGTCAGGACTTTCAAACAGGTGTTTCTGAACTCTCACATAGTAATTTAGCCTCACCTTCATGACGAAACATATAATGACAAATCACATAATTGTCACTGTTACTGGGGTAAGATTGTGAGTATCCTCATGATCACCCTGATTAGTTTTCATTCAGTAATCTTAGCCTTCATTAAAAAAGAGGGGGGGGGGAAAATAAGATACAGAATATTATCTTACCAAATTGCTTACCACATTTGCTAGGTTAACATATTCAGTATTGAATAGGTGAAAAAATGTTTGGATCCTTCTGCATTATGTATACATGGTGAGGGGATTTGCCTGCTCAAAAATATATAGTAAATAAACTCAAGTTGAATTGAATTGCTTTTCTCAGTGATGGATACCATTATAAATAAAACACATATATTGTCTTCATATTGCTCAGTTTCTACTAATATTGATATCATCATAGTGAGAGTTCATGGCCAGGTGTGTCATGATCTGCGAGTTTGCTGATTGGTGGTCGTTGGTAGTTGTAAACTTTGGCTTCAGCTACAGGCACAGCTGCTTCCCACAACCATCCTGCTTTGCAGTCATTCTGTGGTCTCTCACTGTGGTTGACTTTGCACATCACAGGGAAAAATCTGTGGAACATAGAGAGAGTCTCTGGCTTTGCCTGCTAAAGTTCATTAGGTGCAATATTATTTGAATCAAACACGAGTTTCCTGATAATCAGAAGAACAAGCAAGAGTGGAATATGTGAGTAATGTATAATAGAGTCAGTATGGCCCTGTTAAATCTTTTTATTTACCTTCAGAGTAGTTGTGTACTCTCACAGGCTTATTTTCAAATTGCACAAAGACTATCACTGTATCTTAAGCATAATGGTATGATATCAGTATTTTCATTACTTTACAAGGTGGGTTTTGGTAATTTCATGCCTTGTGTAATATGGGATGCACATGGTTGTGGGTGTTGGCAGAAAGGAACGGGTGGTTCGTGCATGTAATTAAAGTGATGCAAGGTGAGCTTTTGTTTTTTCATAGAGATTTATGACACTTTGTAAAATCAACTGCAGTCTGCCTTTTTGACAAAGGTGCCAATCAAATATATGTATTTGCTGCAAATGCGCAGTAATCACTGTGGGTTATGAAATACATCCTTGAAAAACATATTTATGACACTGATGGTTATAGAACAGGCATCTTTCATGATACTGGTCAACAAATAATTTAGTTCACAGTTTATATATTTCATATCTTTTAACTTATGTTTTAACTTACCTTTTAACTTATGCCTTGTATTTGCATCACTAAAATATGGTCATCATTACAGTCTTACAGATTTTCTATTAAGGGGTTGTGGAGCCTACCTGTAGAATTAGGTTTTTCTTAAGTGTCACAAAGTCTACAGTTCTTTGTTTCTTGTTTCCAGAACACTGTTTCTTACAGTGTTTGATAATAAAAAAAAACTTGGGTTGAAAACGTGGTGATAAGATTGTTGGAAGCATTGCTATTGCAAGGTGGAGGAAGTGGATGTGAAGAAACTTGTTGCTTTGTGGGTCTAAATAAGTAATCAATAACAAAGGTGAGTTAATGACAGAATGTTCAGTCTCAGGCCACTCTCTTAGTTTATTCAGTTTCAGGAGCTTTTGACCCAAACTGTTTCATTGACGAAGAAATCCTTCTTTAGAATAATTTTCTTTTTCTTGTTTCTTATTTACAAAAGCTGTCTGTGTTCTGTTGTAATCTGTGGTTTCAGTCACAAGCATTCAGATGTTCAACTACAGATGTAATCTCTGTTTTAGATGCTCTGTTTTATATGCATGCTCCTTTAGCTAACCTGGTACAGCAGGTCAAGGCAAGTACCAGTAACACTAAGGATTTGATTCCCAGGGAGTACATGTACTGTCATGCTAATAAGTATGTACGTTTATCTGAATAAGAGTCTCTGTCAAATCCTTAAATATAGAAACATTCTCAATGGCATTCCTTAGTGTGAAAAAATTCTTTACTTCCTATCACTTTATTGCTTTTTTCTATATTCAGTCCAGGTGGACTAGGGCATATGAAAAATGCACATATTGACTATATAATTCTGTCCTTATGGGGTTTTTTTTTGGTGTTTTTTTTTTTAGCATCAGATATTATATCTGATAGTCAAAATGCTGGCTATCACTTTGTAGAATGAATAGATAAATACTGTAAGAAATTAATATTGCTCCCAGGTTTCACATTTTTAAATTTTTTATCTATAGCACCATCAGGCAAACATCTTCATTATTAATGCACATTAATATATTAATCACATCAGCATTTGGTCATGTTTGCATACGCACTTGTATAGTCCTATGAAAACTGAATTTTACAATGGATTTAGACAAAATGGTAAAAGATCATGGGCCAAAAAACAAAACATATCAGCAGATTTAATGACATTTAGTAAGTAGTGTCATAGTAACAGGCTTTTCCATTCATAAATGTGGATTGCCAAAATATTTTACAGTTTGTGCAATATTTGCGTGACATTTTGTCCTCATTTGCATAACACTAGGCAAATTTAGTTTTGTTTCTCAACTAATATTGGTGGACCTTTATGCTAAATTCAGTTTTTTTTAGAATTTTCTATCGCATATTGTTTTTAAGTGACAGGACACCTAACCTTTATAAATAAGTCTGTTATTACATTTAAAATGTTTATAAACTTACTTCTATAATGTACAATGTATGATTTATATCTCTTTTTAGCCTCAGGAGCATCTCTCTTCAGTCCCCAGTAATAGTCTGACAACACAGTGTGGATCTACTCTCCTTGGTATAATGGAACAAAGAACCTAGGGGTGATAGAGAAATTCTGAAAGCATATTTGAATTCATGTCAGCAAAAGATTCTGCACACACCCATTTGGGTAATTGACAAATTTATTGAAAAGGCACATTTTTTTGTCTGTTTGGAGTGAGCCCCATAGAAAACTTTTAAACAGCGAATGCCACAAAATGTGCATAAGAAATGCAGCTTTCTGTGTTACTGAAGAAGAAACTATAAATACATATAGAATGAATAGCTGATCTGCCATGATTCAGAAGAAGAAATGAGGTCATCACTGCCCCACAACCATGTAGCTTCTGTCTTGGTGAAAGCTACAAATGCATTAATATTTTTATGCATTAATGCATAAATAAAAATGCATTAATATTTATTTAATATGCATTAATGCAACTGTCAGTTTTCAGTTAACCAATGGTCTCACAACTGGGGTTAGTCAGTCATCTGTCATCTCTGGGTGTGGGTCATTTCTTGGCATGGGTCAAAGTCATTCCTTGGCATGAGTCTTTAGCGCGTCTGGACTCATTTAATTGTCAGTTCTGATTGGCTTTCACTTTGTACACAGGTGAATGTTCTGCAGCGGTAAGTTGACAACAGTGCGCTAATTGTCCTCATGGTACCGTGTCCCACATTTTGCTTGGCATAGCACAAATACCGTTTTATGTTATATGACTCTCATTTACTAATTATTGTCTCCCTGCTTTTTTTCCTGCTCTTTTAGGATAAGGTGATGGAGCAGCTGAAAGAACAGAGACAGAGAGAGATGCAGGAGATGCAGATGGAAATAGAGATGTGTAAGACAGAGAATAAGTTGCTGAAGGAGAAGATTGCATCTTTACAGTCTCAGCTCTTGGAAAAAGAGGTGAGTGTCCTCACTGCCCACTGGCTGATGTGGCATCGGTCAGAACAGTTGTATGTGGGCTCTCTTTAGTTAGTTATGCTTTCACTAACCACCACACACAATTTGTGCCAGGGCAGAGCTTTACCTATTTATCATTCTCAGATTTTATCTAATCAAAAAAGGGGATAAAACCATAAAATTGGCATGGTTGTACATGACTGTCAAAATGCCAGACAGTGTGAATACCTATGTTATTGTATTGTAATGGGTTTTCATGAATTATGAGCCAATGCTCTGAACAGCAGTGTTTTCCATAGTTTCTGATGAATAATTGTCATGAAGAAAATGTATAACCATTTAATGCTCTTTACGGCAAAGTTGTTTGTCGTATGTTTTTTACCTTCACACCCATTTTCTCGGACCAAACAAATGTTACTTTATATACCTTATACATGTGCTTAAATCCAATAAATGCATATATGCACACATTGTCCTAGTGATAAATGCCCCAGTCACAATTTATAATTATTTTTATTGAACTAAAAGAATTAAAAGAATTTAAAATTGTACAGCTGTACTGCAAGCATGGTAATGTGCACCCTGTAACCTATACTTTAAGTGTGAACATCAATAGTAAAAACAAATCCTTCACCCTCAGGAACCCACCTGTGTACCGAGACTCCTGAGCAGAAACTGAAGGTGCTTTGTTCTTAGAGAGAGAGAGAGAAAGAGAGGGAGGAAAGACAAGAAAGAGAAGAAAGAGGAAAAAGATAAAAGAGTATAATTTATAGATCTGTCGGTGCTCATCTCCCATTGCCAGTGCAGGCTCTTCATTGTTCCCAGTGAACATGCTGGGGCAATCTTTCAGAGAACCTAATTTACGAGAATGTTTTCTTTTATATGCACTATAGCGAGCACATATCATTCCTGGAAAATTAGATCTTATTGCGCTTTGACTCTACGCCACATATAGCCTACAGTCATGAGGAACTTCCCGCTAACTCTCTCTCTCTCTGCTAATCAGAAGCACATAAACAACCTCCATTTTTAAAGCTCTAATTACACTATCAACAGACTTCAAACATTGAATATCATAAACATGAGAATATAATCACTTTGTTTATATAGTGCAGACACATTGAAGGTTTAGATTACTTAAGAAAAGGTGTACAGACATAAGAGTTTTATAGTTTGAGTACAATTATAGGAACACCCCCAAGCTATGTATAACAAGAGAGTTGTACAAGACAAACAGAACAGCCTAAATACTGCACTGTTGCATGCAAGGCTTTCCAGAGCATAAATTGCCTCTTCCAGCCTTTGTCAATATAACTCACCTTGTAATGGGTTTTCCCGTCACCCTAAACTGCTGTAGCTTGACCTTACAAAACCCTTCCCCAATGTGTCTAAGGTCAGTAGAATTCGGAGGGACTTTTATTGGTCACTTATATTTTACTCTGCTTTCAGACTGTCTTGCTTCTCTTGGTTCTCCCAAGATCTTTCGGGAGTCAAACTACAAAACCAGTCTGCAGTGATTTCAGTTTTAGTTTTGACTCTCTTCATAGTGAAGTTAATCCAGTTTTAACTCTCTTGCCCCAGGATTAAAGTATTGTACTGGAACCGGTACTGTGTGACTTGTACCTTGGTTCAGCTAAATAGTGCTATAAGCCAGGCCCCTATTGTATCCTGTGTAGATGCTGGCCCTCCTCCATTCTCCGACTCCTCTTCTAATGTGTTTCTCCTGCCCAAAACAGTCCTCTGTACTGGAACTCAGAGAGCGAATCTCATCTCTGACCTCCTCTGGCCTGCAGAAAGACACCAGGCTGCGAGCTCTGGAGAGTAGCCTGGAGCGGAGGGTGGAGGAGTGCAGCCGGCTGGAAAGCCAGCTGCAGAAGGTGGGTAGAAGTTGCCTGCATCAGACCCCACCCTTCCTCCATGGGTCGATCTGTCAGTTGCCTCCAATATGGGGGCAGCGATTACTTTCGCTATGCAAGAAAATGAAGCGAGAGTAGTTTTGCCTCCGCTGGTAAAGCCTGTCTGATAATTATCACAGAAACATGAAGTCATGTGGCACACAGGCTGTCCAAGAGCATCGAGGTGCAGAGATAATGGAGAAACAACACTGACACACACGGGTGGAAATAGTGTATCAGGTTTTTTTTTTTTTTACCTAAAGCAAGTTAAATGGTACAAGGCACTGTACTCTAACATATGCACCCAGAATACACATAGACACATCTTACACATAGATACATGCACACAGCACACTCTCTCTTGCCATGATTTACAGAAATATATATATTTCTAAGGAAATTCATGCACATATTCCTTCTAGGTACATGCAAATTGATGCCTTTATTATTTGATGCTTAATTTCTACTTAGATATTTTTGCAGGAATGGCTACCATACTTCAGGAATGGCTACCATGCTTTAGTCAATAATTTGAGAAAAGCTTTTGAGAAAAAATTTGCAGTTTCATTATTTCAGATATCTGGTTGTGTGCTCAGTGTGAGATTATTCTTGTACATGAGCACCAGGCTATGGTACGATTTTGACATACACCCACACAGTACTTAATCTGTCTGTATACTTTGTAATGTGTATCCGTCTGTGGTTGTGTGGGGAAGTTTCTGTTAAGATGAGTCTTCTTAGGTTTACTTGCGTCATAAAAAGCTTAAGAAAGCCCGGAAAATTCTCAAGTGTGTTTGTTATACAGTGATGTTGTGGGACTGTAATTATTGGTCTGTAAATTAAACCACAGAGAATTACACACAGTATGACTACATGGCTCGCTCAGTCTATGGTGTCCTCCTGATGTCACATCTGAATTACACCTCTGCCTTAACATTTTTTTTTGCGAGAGTCATTGTCTAGTCTTGTAGCTAGAAACTACAGATATAAAGCACTTCATGTGTAATGGATAGTGTAAACTAAGAGTGTAGTGGATGGTTTGTGGTAAGGCAGCAAGCAAACTTGTTAGAAGAGTACTATTAGAAGAGATATTAGAAGAGTACTCTTAGTAGAGATGTTTTTGGTCCAACTCTTTGGAGGTTCAGGACAATGTCTGGGTGCTCCTGAATGGCTGGACTATATAAACATGAGTGAAAATGTTATATGGTTATATTCAATATACTAACAAGATATGCAGAATGGTCATAAATCACACATACACAAAAGCACACAAACAATTGAACTTGCTTTCCTCTGATGCCCTCAGATGGTAGAAACATTTTTCAGATGACCAGTGCAACTTGTACTTGTCCTTGGATAGCTTTTCCTAGTTCCTTCTCTCTTTTTCCTTCTCATTATCCTCTGTTTCTCTCCTACACCTCTCTGTTCCTCACTTCTGTCCTTTATTTAAACATTTACTGCCAACACATTCACATACATACACACATATTGAAGCCTACTGGAATATCCTGTCCTCCATCTTAGGAAGAGACTGTAAACGCTTAAAGATAAGTTTAATCCATCACCCACTATTATGAATACCGCAACCCACCTGATGTCTGACACTTACACTGGATTCTCTCTCTCTCTCTCTCTCTCTCTCTCTCTCTCTCTCTCTCTCTCACACACACACACACACACACACACACACACACACACACACAGTCAGCTCATCATTTCTGTAACCCCGTGACCCTTATCCCCACTCAACTGAAAGAGGTTTATTTGCATTATTCTGTGGATTTATTTAAAACTATACTCTCAAGGCAAAAAACCCCACCAAAACAAAAACCTTATATCTACTTGACATAATGTGTTTCCATATGTGTTACACACACACACACACACACACAAACAAGGAAAGTTCTAATGCTTGCTAACAGTTTTATACCACCATCTTCTTGCAACTGAACTAAATTTCAAATCTAAAAATTCAGTTCTGATCAATTTTGGTACGAGGTCTTTCAGTGTGTTTTAGATGACAGAATATCATTATAAACTAAGTGTCCAAGTCATGCATGAGCAGCATTTCTAATGCAACCTTGTGCTTAGGTTATCAGTCTGTATTCACTACACTGTATACTAACTGCTTTTCCCTGAAGATTTGTTTAATGCACTTATGGTGAGATGTGTTTCTAAATAATTTGATGCTTGTGATTTATAGAATAAGGTTTATGCTGTTGTTCTGGAGAACATTTCCCAGACATATAAGTAGCATTTTATATAATGATCATTATTGTTACTGCAACAGCGTTGGATGTTTTTGTCTGCTGAAAGTACCACCTGGGAGGCTCCAGCTCCTCAGTCTTCAATCTAATGTCTTAAAAGTTTTCTCTCCCTTATTCATTCAAATGAAAACAGTCATCTGCCAATGTTTAAACAAGCACATTCATCTGTCACAGCAATGTAAGCAATCAGGAAGACATGTTTAGCAGCAAGAGAAAGATGATTCTAGGGCCTGCATCTATCTCCACATTATTTTTCCCCTCAAAAAAAGAGGACTAGATACTACAACAATCAGTGCCTTTTTACTGTGCCTGCACAGGGCGAAAAGGAGAAGATAAGAGATATGTGGTAGTCTTGTAAAAGCTTTGCCAAGTGGGAGAACAGTATAATTTCATAATGAATTAGAGGAACAGAAGGTAGGAAAAATGTTTATGAAAGACAAGTTAAGTGGAGATGCTCTTGGGGAAGGAAACCACATGAAAAAGGAAAACAGCCATTTTATGTGAACCCTTCAGAAGATATTAATTTGGCTTATACATATGTCTTCCCCAAGCAACATTGTTATGCACTTCTAGAATTCATACATTTTTGTACTTATGGTTTCATATTTACTAATTGGAACACTCAAAACACTTAAAAATCCATTATGTTATCAACAAATTGTGTGGGACTAATGCATTCTGATTTATAAGCACAATCTGCATAATATTATTCTGTTTCTGTAAGATTTATCCTTCTTTAAATCATGGAAGAAAATGTTTTTCATTCCCCCCATGTTTATGCATACCCAGTGACCTCTGATGTTATGACTAGAGCATTTCAGGAAGCTCTAAATTCAAATTAAGTTTAGGATTAAACTCAGTGTTAAGAATAATTTGCACTTTCACAAGCCTTTTTTCATTCAGAGTTTGGTTTACTCCATACCAAGGGGAAAGAAACTGTTGCATGGGATTATGTTTGTTCTTCATATATGAATATTATTTATTTAGCTCCTACTAAATTCCTTACTTCTTGAATACGTCTGTTGACCCTTCCAACCACGCCATCTCTCTGTCTCTTTCTCAACATATAGAATGAACTACAGGGGCAGTCACCGGTAGGCTGTGTGCATTTGTGTGTTTGTCGTTGAACGGGTGGAATCATACTTTTTACATTTTTATTTTAGTGCATTTATTCATGAAAACTCCAGTTCTGACTACACCATATGTTTTCTCACCAGCCAAATTAGTTCAATATAGTGCAGTATTAAACTGAAAAGAAAAAGTAAAAACTGAGTTCGTTTTCTATCTTATTCTGTACTCTGGAGTTGGGATCCACCTGTGTGTGTTTGTGTTTGTATGCTTCACATCTTTAAGACCTTTTTTCTTTCACTACAAATTTTACACCAGCATTTAACTATAACTTTGAAAATGTATGAAAATAACCATAAAAAGGTGAAAACAGTAAAATAAGAGAATGAACAAAATTCTCAGTAATGGAATGGTGCAAAATTTGTTTTGGAAGTTAAAAAATCCTAAATAAAACCCTGTGTGCTGTCCATGGTTTTTGCTGTGGTGTCTGTCACTGTTTTCAGAAAAGTAACAATGTGAAACAATTCCACCTATGTAATAACTTACATATGCCATTTCGTTTCACACATAATCAGTAATATTTTCTTAATTCTAGCATAAAAATAACCTGAAAATTCAGTTCCATTGTTTTCTAGTCACTGTCATCCTTGGCATGTGTATGCGCATGTCTGTCAGAAGGCCCTTGAATCTGAAGAAGTGACTCGAATGAACGTGGAGCTCTTAGAGAAGGTGAAAAGTTTAGAGAAAGAAGTGGCCCTCCAGAAAGACGAATCCACGTCTAAGGCAGAGATGGAACAGCTTCAGAGTGTCCACAAAGAGGTGGAGTCAGAGCAAACAAAGGAAAAGATCCCTGAGCTGGAGAGGTAAGGATAACCACAGTCACCCATGCATGCACGTTGCTCACTTTTCCCACATTTACAATTCAGAATTCTTTGCATTCACTTACACTGCTGTTTCCTTGTTACAAAAATAGAGCAAGGGAACTTTTGCAAACCCACTAAAATGCTTACCACAACTTTCAGGGACCCCTAAAAGTCTCAAAAAATAGGCCAGTACCTTTGGTTGGCTGTCAATTTGGAGCATTTGGAAGGTGTTTCAGATGTTATTTATGTCCATGTGTATGCACATGACTTTTTAAGTATGTTGTGCCATGACAGGGAGTGCTACAGGGAGTCCATAGATGTGTGTGTGGTTGTGTGACTGTGTGTGCGCGTGCGTGCATGTGCGTGTGCGAACGTGCGTGTGCGTGTGTGCATGTGTGTGCGTGTGTGCACACGTGTGTGTGTGTGTGCGCGCGCATGTGTGTGCGTGTGTGTGTGTGTGCGTGAGTGTGTGTGTGTGTGCATGTGTGTGATTGTGTGTGTGTGTGTTTCTCATTGCAGTGTGAATAATGCTGGCTTTTATAGAGTTTGTCATGCAGCCAGTGTAGCAGCAGCAGGAGGCACTCCACTGCTCCATTCCGACAGAGAGAGAAGGACAGAACACACATCTACCCTTCCTCTCTCATTACTGGCCAGCAAGTGCACAATTACCCATTGATTTACACATTGGCACGATGGTTTGTGTTGGGACAACGCACATAGACTCACACTAGTATACACATGCACGCACATGAGCACACACACTTGTGAACACACACACTTATGCACACACAGAATGATTTAGTGGCTGGGTGTACTAAAATTAGAGTCCTTGGTGCCAAACATGCACAGGGTTGTGGTTTCTCTGTAGCATACACTGTGGGGGGCCTGGAAAGTGCTAATGTGTTAATGTCAGGTATGGGGTGTGAGTGTGTGTATGTCTTCAATATTAAGTCCTCACTACCTATTTTCTGGGCATTCTTATAGACCGTGTTTGTATTCATAAAAATATGCATGTGTTTGTATATGTATGTTTATAGGGGGCTGTTTCTTGTCTTTTAATGTTTCTTATCTTTTTTATGTCTTGTCTCACATCTGTCCCACTTTTACATCCAAAACCTTTGTAGACCTGCCTCCTGTTTACCTTTAACCAACTGCATAGCTCCCTCTGCCCAGCCTACACCCCTCCATATTTCCACCTCCCCCAGACCCTGGGGTGTGTTCATGTGGAATCTCTTTGGACAGTGAGTGCTCCTCTGGCATGTCTTTCATCTTAACGCACACTTATGCATTAGCATGTGGATATTCGGTTAGCTACAAATTTAAATGCCTGCTCTGATCAAAGCCTGAAACATCTTTACACAAAAAATACTGATTATAGCTTCCCTGACTAATGTCACTAGCTAGGCCTCAGTCATTGCTCTAGGGAGTTACATGGAAGCTCTTTAAATTTTATAAATATTTACAAAATATGTATACAGATTTTGTTGGTAAAGATCAATTGCCCATTAAAATACCTTGAAACACTTGAAAAGCAAAATGAATAGAAAAGAGTAGCATGTAGCAGTAAATGAAATACATTAACATGGTGAATATATCCATACAAGGGCTACATACACACACACACACACACACACACACACACACATACAGATACAGACACACACCCACATAGTATGAAAGAAGTGTATTTCTACATTATTTGAATTACCTAAATTAAAACTAGTTACCTAAATTAAAGGCCCTTTATTGAAAAGCTGGCTAATGATGTTGCGCCTTTTGTTTGCTATGCTTTTTTCTGCTTGGAATTCAGAATTGCCAAATATTTTCATTTCAAGCAGAAATTCACTCTGACTGCTTTTGTAGGTCAATTCCAATACACCTGGAGAATGTTCACTAAATATGTTGTGAGGCTGCTTTCTGAGGCCGACAGGTATATGGCCCGATGATCAGAAATGCTCTATTTTTCTTCTTTTCACAGGCTGTCTGGAGGTCTTACTCCTCCTTTTTTGTTCCAGAATGAAACGAGATGTCAAACTACACAGAATGTTTTTTTTCTTCATTGTTTGACTTGTCATAGTTTCTTATTTTCATGGCATGTGGCTGATGGGTTAAATGCTCCTTTTTAAACTGCGCCTAAGATCTTGCACAGTGTGTTACTTTCATGTGAAAATGGAAGACATTTACTTGAGGGGTGCTGAAACTCAGCTTGTCTTCATCTTTCAGCCTCACCCTTCCATTCCATCTCCTGTTGTTTTCTTCTACTTTCTCTCTCCTTTGCACCATTTGTCAAATCCAGAAAAGGTCATACACTGGTCACTCTGTCTGTGTTTATTTGATTGTGTCTGAGTTTAAGTGTGTGCATGTATATGTATCGTTCTGCATTTGTGTGTACTGGAATGTATGTGCGCACTACAGCTCTAAACCCATATAGTACTGTCTGTATCAGGCCAATACTATATATGTACTGGGCTCTATTTTTGTGGACATAGCACAAGCACAGAAGTAAGGCATCGGGCTTCAGCGCAGACACATGTAGGCATGGTAGAAATGTTGCTGGTGATTTTCAGTCATCAGCAGAGGCACTAATTCAGCGCAGAGAGGTGCAATTATCAAAAGAGGTTGGGCTTTACTGAGCACATGGTCAGCAGGTGCGGTTAGGTGTTCCACCGCAACAGCTAATCATATTAACTCCTGTCATTCCCTTTAAAACCCGAGTGTAAGCCAGACATGACAGCGAACATGCAAGAAAGGAAGCACCAAAAAAAAAAAAAAAATACAGATTAGGAAACAGACATACTTGTCAGGGAAGCACAGTCTCCATGCCAAAATGGCACTTGAAACAGTCCTCCCAGGTCTGATGAGATTAAACCAGCCTGGGAAGGGGTAGCTCATATAAATGAAATATCTTCCAGTCAAATTCAGAGAATGATAATACAGTAATAATGATTCCTAACAATATCAATATTATAACAATATCAATAATATCAATAACACTATATGTATATCATTGTTCTTTGCTCTGATGAGAATAAAATTAATATTTACATAATTGTGATGTGATTACTTTTTACAATTTTTACAATCAAAATCTTTTTGTGAGAAAACATCCTTATGTGCCTGCTTGAAGTGAGAAAAAGTGTTGCACAGAGCAGATCTGAGGGGGCGGTAGCGCAGGTGCAGTTTTAAGATAAAATGGGTTTAAAATACCATTGCTCCTGTGGATTTTGAATGTCACACATCCTATTTTGCCACTTCAACCAGCTGGTTGCAGGTGCATTTATTCCTGTTCACCAAATTGACAAATGGCAATAAATGCACACGCGTCATAAGAAATTAGTAAAATGCGGCATTTAATGACCCATTGCAGCCACAAAATTAGAGCCCACTGAAAGTAGTCAAGGAATTGGATGATGCATTCCATTTTCAGATATATACCTTCATTGTAAATATAGAGTTTGACATGTAACCAGAGAATCACTTTTCAGATATACACTTTTTAAAACATTTCTTACCAGTAATGATGCATTTATATCTAGAATCTGCTATGTAATCTTTTAATCTGCTTTCTTTTCCTCTTTGGCCATCGCATTCTCTGACTATTTTAATCACTTCTCTCTCTGGGGCCAAGTTTTATTTCCAGGTTAGTAGAATCAAGAGCTCCCGTCTTTAACCTGCAACTTGAATTTAGCTGATTGGTGATGATTGATAATTGAAAATTGGAAATTTCTTTGATATTAGAGTTGCATTTCTTAAAATGTATCAGTAACCAATTCTAAATAAAATGTAAATATGTATTAAAACGTTTGCAGCAGGGGCTGACCATATTTTCTGTTTAACTCCAATGCTGTTATTTTCTTTTGTTTAGACATAATAATTTGAAGGTATCTCTGTAACCCTGTAGAGTGGACTGCTGGTGACCTATAATGGAAAATTGTGTTCCACTGCTCTAGCTCCCAGACAGTCACAGTTCTGCCTGTGTTCTCTGAGTAGAACTGAGGATAGACTGTAATTTGACTGCTTACAATGGCCTGCCCTAAGAGTAGATAATGACAATAATAAATATTAAGAAAAAGAATAAGAGACACCATTTACCTGGAAGACCCATGTAAACATACAAAAGATCATTTTGATTGCAGTACTTTCTGTGATCAGTGCTGGAGAAGTTATTTAAAAACCTAATTGAAACCTTAACATATATTTATTACTTTCAAGTCAAGGCAAGTTTATTTGTATTGCACTTTTCATACAGAGCAGCAATTCAAAGTGCTCCTGTCCACCAAATTGTTTTGGCCATAAATGCGTATATGCCATAAGAAATTTGTAAAATGTGGCATTAGGTGACTTTAACGGCCCAGCACAGCCATGGAATTAGAGCCTACTGTAAGTAGTCAAGGAATTGGGTGGTGCATTCCATTTTCAGATATGATTTCACATAACATATTGAAGAATAATGAAGCTTATTGCATCCTGAGATCTGTCACCTCAGGAAGAACTTTGTCAAAAACTAAAAATAAAATGTTACAGATACAATTTATTAAATTAAAATTAAAGTGAACTTAAGTTAATTTAAAGAAATGAAATGAGGACTAAAGAAATAAAACCTAAATTAAAATAAATATAATAAAATATAGAGTGAATAAACTCAGAATATAGTTAAACTAAAATTACATTAGAATAAATTTCAACTAAATTAAGAAAGAAATAAAAATGCGCTTTAATGCTTAAAAGTTAAAGGTCTAGTGTTACAGGATCTAAGGGAACAGTTTTTAACTTGAACTGAAAGCCAGGCCAAATAAGGACGTTGTTAGTTTTGATTTAAAAACATCTAGTGTCAGGGTTCTTCTAATATCCTCTGACAGCTGGTTCCATTTAAAAATGGCATAATATCTAAACACTTCCTGTCCACGCTTAGTTGTTACTTTAGGCAGAACTATCTGACTAGTTCCTAATGGTCTGAAGGACTGCCCAGCTCATGACCCTGCAGCATATATCAGGTAGATACACTAGTCCTACACTATTAAGTGATTTATAGACCAGTACTTATTCCTTAAAGTCAACTTTGTAGTATACTGGTAGCCATTGTTAATACTTAAGAATGGGGGTGATGTGATCTCTTCTTTTGCTCCTAGTGAAAAGTCTAGCAGCTGCATTTTGAATCAACTGAAGCTGTTTGATTGTCTTTTATGGAAGTCCCATTAGGAGGCCATTACAATAATCAATCCTGCTAAAGATAAAAGCATGGATGAGTTTCTCTAGATCTGGTTTTGTCAGGAAATCTCCAATCTTGCTGATGTTCTTAAGATGATAAAATGTTGATTTAGTAACTGATTTGATGTGACTGCTAAAACTGAGATCAGAGTCTTTTATTACACCATGGTTAGAAGCTAGCTAGGGTTTTAGAGGTTTTGAGTCCAAAGAGACAGCTATCTTGCATTTCTCATTGCTGTTGTCAAATAAAATAATCTCTGTTTTATCCTTATACAACTGTAGACAGTTTTGGCCCATCCAGTTAGTGATGTGCTCAAGGCACTTACAAAGAGAGTCAAGGGGACTGTAGTTGTCTGGGGAAAGAGCTAAATCTGAGTGTCATCTGTATAGATGTGGTAAGATATCCCAAAATCTTTTATGATTTGGAGTAAACATATTAAATTTAAATAAGAGTGGCCCAAGAATTGAACCCTGTGGAACACCAGAAGTCACTGGCACTCTTTCAGAAATATTATTTTCTATTTTGACAAAGTAATTATTGCCTTGTAACTATAAACTCAAACATTTTAGTATGAATGAATAAGACAATATAATATTACTTTATGTGCCAGTTAACCTGTTACATTACTTCTGCATAACTTTGTTATGCATAGACATTGTTATACATAAATTCATTAGAAGGTTAAAATCTATAAATAACAAAGTTTCTGAAAATAGCACATTTTTAACATGGTGAGTTACCTGATTTGTGAAAGTAGCATGTAATATTAAGTAATTAATACTAAAACTACTGTTATTAAATAACATTACTTAAACTACCTAAAACACTAATGTGGTTGCCTTCCAGTATTTGTCTCTGTGCCTCTCTAAACCTCTAAATTGCTATATTAAATGTACACTACAAGTAACACCAATGTGAAATCTCAGTCAACACCAGCGATTGGGTACACACACGGGGTGTGTGTGTGTGTGTGTGTGTGTGTGTGTGTGTGTGTGTGTTTTGTGTGGATCTGTACTTCAGGGAGATGAATGGCAGGAATGATCAGGAGGAGGTTGTTGGATTTGGCCAGCAGCATTTGGCTGCAGTAGTTTCTTCTTGGCTGATACTCCATTTCTCTCCAAATGTGTTTCCCAGTTCACTCAGAAAGATCACCTCCCTTAACATGGACACACACGCACACACGCACACACACACACACACACACACACACGCACACACACACACACACACACACACACACGCACTCCTAGTTAGAGAGAGATCCGGGTAGGTCACTCTTATTGTCATAAAATAGCTCCTTGTTCATAACATTTGTTTTAAGATAAACTCAGTGTAGCAGTGTACAAATACACCCGGTATTCCTCTTCCTCCTACGACCAGTGTGCAGTATGTTAGTTTTATCACTTTACTGTATTAATGGACAGACAAGCAAAGCAAAGCGCCTTCCAATGGTCCCAAGATTTTGATTAATTTCTCCACTGGAAAAGGGTAATAATAAGTCATAAGGTTGAGTGCTGTCATGAGACTTTAGTTTTGTCAAGATCCAGCTAAATAGTCCAAATGAAGTTTAGGTGTTTCACAGCCAGTTCTAGGGTGGAACTGCTTTTGTTGGATAGTTGATGTTGTTGTGTGTCCAACTGGAGGATGTTCCAATTAGGAAACATAAACAATATCCTCCAAACCTGACACTTTAACAACTTTCTGGCATTAGACTAAACATAACAATGACAGTAAAGGTTTAACATTGTTAGAAGACTAAGAATACGATTTTCTTCTATGTTGTGACAGTATTGTGGAAAGATCCAGTTCAGTGTAGTATTATACAGGTTATGATTATAAAACAATACTGAGAATCTCATTACTCTTTCTTGTAGGTGTGCATATGTAAATGCATGTGTGTTTCTGTGTATATGCATTTATTTTTCACTGTGTGTGTGTGTGTGTGTGTGTGTGTGTGTGTGTGTATTGATATTATGCATATTCTAAATATTAAAGCTACAATAATATAACACTGCTAATAAACAATGTTGTTACTTTGGAAAATTGTAATTAAATTAATAATATTAATTAAATTAATAATATTTATTTTGTTATAGAAGAGGACTAGAATTAAAAAACACTAGCATTACATTCCAAAAACCAGGACACCAAATATTACAATACAAAAGAGTGCTTTGTATCTTTGATTTTGCTTTGTTATATCTATTTTTAAAGAACAAAAAACACTTTTGGAGCAGTCCAGTAAATACCTGTTTCTAGAACTATAGAAAATTCATGGTTGGTATGTGGTAATACAGAAGAAGTATGCCTTTATCATTACTCCAAAGACAAATATCATTACGTATATTCTGTGAGATGAAGAATGTAGATGTTCATATATTGTTAGGTTGTAAATACAATCTTCTCATGTTTCATTAATTGTGGGTCTTGATCAGTTGCTGTGATCAGTCTTACATTTGACAGAGCTTTAACGAAGCAGACTGAATCTTTAGTCTTTGATGCCTACATCAAAACATAATTGTGGAGTTGTAATGGCTCACAATGTTTATGCACACCCAGATGCACAGACAGACACATGCTTGCACATGCACACACATTTTTTGTGTTGCATAACATGGATTCCACTCATTCTTATAAAGTCTTTCAAAACTGAGGCTGTACTCATGTCTCCTAATAATGACTAATAACATACCTGTGTTACCAAAAAAATATAAAGTTAAATTAAAAGGATGCCTTGAGGAATATCTGTGCAAAGTGCTTCAATGAGTTCATATGATTTTAGTTAATTTCAGGACTTTTTGTATTCCCATTATTACCTTACTTTTTTATTTTTATGTCTTACCATGTATAACAAGTTTAACTAACATATTTCAGTGTTTTTTGAAGCAAGGACTCGTTTGTGTCATACTTTCTTTCCCTTTCATTCCAGACAAACACACATTCATTCCTGGGTTTCATATTTAGTTGAAAGAAAAATATTAACATTAATTTGAACTTTATTTTCACTTTGCAAGTAATTAAGCCAACAATTATAAATTCAGAAATGATGCCAAGCATGCCTTTACACATAATGCATACATTAGCATGTATTTGCATATATTTGTAGTATTTGCTGTAGCAAATTCTTGCATACATGTCAAGGAGTCAAGTACATAAATACCTGCACATCTGACGAAGAACCTCTGTCCGAAATGTCCAGTTTCTCTCGAATCCTTATGGACTTCATTGTAATTTTGAATAACTCTACATCGATTACTACAATACACTAGTTACTCACCTGGAATCCTCTAAATATAATGCAGCTGCAGGTGGAAAGGTTCTTTGCTCTTCTAAATTTAGTTTCTCAATGTAGAATTAATTTTTAAGAAGTAGGTTATATTGGTCTATACACAGCTGACTGATTTTACAAATGTGTACTCAAGAGATGAAAAAATTGTAATGCATTTGATACTGAGTGTACCTTTGCTAGGCCTAATGCCAGTTGTATAGCATAAATTATGCCAACTCAACCCCCAGCCCTCATACCCCACCCCCCACCCCCGACTTCCCATCTAATTCCTTCAGATGAATTTGTACAGTGAAAAAGTGAGTATCCAAATGTGTAAAAATTGAGTTCTTATTGTTTGTCTCAATTATCATTGTTTTGCAGGCAAGAAAATCCCACCCCATTAGCAGAAATTAAACCAACTGATGCATTGCCACAGGTGAGAAGTTGTCTCTCCTCTGTCTGTCTCTCTCACTATATTCTTCTTTCTCTCTCACACACAGTAAAAATCTCTATTTTTTTTTCCATATTCATGCTGTCCTTATCTTGTTCTTTGACTTTTTTTTAAAGAGAACAAACCTGTTTGTGTGTTTGTGTGCATGGGTGCATGTATCTCTGTATATAAAGGGTAGGTATTCTGTAGCCCCTTCAGATCATCTTTGCTGGCATAGTTTAACTAGTTTAACAAACACACAAACATGCACACACACACCTAGGCACTTTACTAGTACTATTAGTCTTGTAACTGAAAAGACTAATAATACTATTAGATCATACTAAGATTACTTTAATACCAGTGCTGTTAGTCTCATTATTGAAAATTATCTTGAAATGAGACATTATTGACATTGAGAAAAATAGACTGAAGTTTGCAAATGTATTTGTGTGTAGTGCATCATGTGAAGAACTAATTCATTTTAATAAAATATCTAATAATTTAAAACAGAATGACAAGTAATAACACTGTGCCTGGCCCCATCTCTTTGCTTCTACAGTGTCAGAAACAGGTCTGTAAAATCTCCTTCAATATTTGGAGGAAAACCAGCATTTTCTCACTCTCCAGCAGTTTACTTAACTGATTATATTCCCTCAGATTAGGTCCTAACCATCAGATTACATAATTACTGAAGTCTGCAGAGACGAAGGTGCTGAATGGTCCCCAAGCCACAAAGATCTCTGCCTTCATTTATTTATTTATTTATCTATTTATCTATCTATTTATTTATTTATTTATTATGTGAGCATGAAGGGAAAATACTTAGGGGATATAGGCATCAAGGTTGAGTTTGACATTTGGGAAAGGGGTCTGATTTTTTTTTTTTTTATCCCCTCCTACCAACTCCTCAGTGGGGCCAGTTTTACTGTTTGCTCTGTTGATCTGGCTGCATTAGGTTACAGCCAAGCTGTCAGGTCCAATCAGTGTGCTGGGCTCATGATGCACACAACCTGACTGTGTCACTCCCACACGCAAGACCTAACCTAGTGCTCCGATTCTGTTCATGTTATGGTTGCACTTTTTAAAAAAATGCACTCATTTTACTTTGGGGTACATGTGGGTATGTGTGTCTGTGTGTATAAGGCACACTTTGTGATGTATATAACAGCACTATAATACTTTTATCTAATGAGGCTGTGAAGTCAATTTTGTTCAATTTTGTTCAATGGTGCGATTATGTCTACATTTGCATCTATGTGTAAGTGTATATACGATAAAATTGTATATACATGAGTGAGTGCATGTGTGTATGTGTCTGTGTCTCTAACTTTCAAATTTAGAATTTGCTTGCAGGTGCAAAGAAGCTTTTCTAATTATCCAGACCTGTCATATATCTGTCAAATATAGCTTTTCCACTAAAAAAACAACCCAAATCAATGACATATACAGTGATGGATTTACTATGCATACAATTTATATATTTGAATCTGAGTTTGAACATAAAAATCAATAAATTGGATGTAAAATCCTATTCTTAACATCCTGTTTGATAGTAGTAGTTTACCTTTTACTTTGCTATTCCCTTGTGGCAACCTAAATCATAACAATAGCTACTAATCAGATTCTCTAGGGACTATCATGATTTCTAGACGTTATCATACTGCCCATTGATTGTATAGGCAGTGACAATTTAGCCTTCAATTCAAATTAATTTACTTCATTCGGGTTTGTCATTTTGATATTGGCAGTTGCTGTCCAGGGGTGCATCCTCCATTGCAACACCAAACAATGCAACATCATGTGTTATGACAGTCATTCTCTCATTTGTCTTCCCTTGGACACACTTCCATTTTAGCTCTGTGCTTGCAAGCTTTGAAAGGCATTTTTTAAATATAATTTCATGTCAGATCATTTAAGTGACAGCTTGGTCAACATGAGCAACTATTCAGTTTAGCAAATATAATGCGGATGATGTTATATTGATATCTGTTTGTTTATTCACCCCAGAAGGCAGAATTTTGTTGTTTATAACCTGAGATATGTATATCAATGTTGTATATAATCTATATGTCCATAAAGTATGCTGACACCCCTCCAAATTATTGAGTTCATGTGTTTTAGCCAGACCCATTGCTAAGAGGTGTATAAAATCAGTCATATCCAGTCTCTGTTTAGGGCCTTTACTGATGGAACTGGCATAGGATGACACCTTTTCCGCAAGTTTTTTAAATATCTGCCAAGCTGCATCTGTCCTGGTCAACTATTATTATTATGCAACAATATTAATATTAACTATTAGCACTGTTATTGTGAAATCGAGAAGTCTAAGAACAAAAGCGGATTAGAATAGCACACCATGCAAACCTACAGAATGTGTCTGCCGAGTATTGGAAGCATGTAACACATACAAATCAGCTATTGTCTGTTGCATCACTTACTACAGAGTTCCAAACGTCCTCTGGAAGCAGCATCAGTACATGAACTGTGCATCAATTATTTCGTAAAATGGGTTTTCATGGCTGAACAGCTACATACATGCCTAAAAACTCTAAGGGCAATGCCAAGCATTGGCTAGAGTGTTGTAAAGCTTCCTGCCACTGGTCCCTGGAGCAGTAAAAATGTGTTCTCTCAAGTGCTTCACTATCTAGCAGTCTAATAATGAATCTGGATTTGGTGAATGCCAGGAGAACATTACCTTCTGGAATAATAGTGCCAGTAGTATAGTTTGGTAGAGAATGGATAATGAGTCTGTGTTTCAGTGAAGCATAATCTTAATGCTACACCATACAAAGACATTTTAGACAATTATATGCTTCCAACTTTGTGGCAACAGTTTGGGGAAGGCCCTGTTCAGTTCCAGAATGACTGCATTCACTGTTCAAAGTGAGGTCCATAAAGACATGGTTTGAGGGGTTTGGTGTGGAGGAACTCCAGTGGCCTGCACAGAGCCCCAACTCAACCCCACTAACACCTTTGGGATGAACTGGAATGCTGATTGCAAACCAGGGCTTCTTATCCAATATAAGTGCCTGACCTCACAAATGCATTTTTGAATGAATGGGTTCAAAGTATGGAGAAAGACTTCCTAAAACAATGTTATAGCCACAGGGTGTGGGGTGTGTGTGTGTGTGTGTGTGTGTGTGTGTGTGTGTGTGTTATGTGTATATACATAACATAGAAATCATATAAATAATCAATATACAGAAACATAGATTTTATTGCACACCTTGAGATCTTCTGAAGTATATACATGTGAATAGATGAGTGGAAAGAATGGTGGGGGTGAGAGAGTTTGACCTTTCTTATGTTTAATTTCACAAACTTTACCACTTCACTGTTTTTTCCCTCCTTATCCTGCACTGCATCCCCACACCACCAGTAACACTTTCCTCTAATTATCTGCCTGCAGCTGCTTTGCTCTTTCAGCTCCTCTTTCAATCTGAAGTCTACCTAGTTTTTGTTTCCACTTTATTCTTTCACAAATACGATGTGTTTCCATTATCTTACAGCGAAGTTATGCACATCTTATACTAATATGTTCAATTATTACATGTCATCATGTAATAGACAATACATGCGGTGTAACTCTTTTAGCTTTGCACATCCAGTTATATACAAACAATACAACAGCTGGATGGTGTAGAGGTCTGGGCATGAGTGCAGATATGTTTGTTCAGGCAAAATGTTCTCCCTTCTTCCTCTCCTTTCCCTAGCCTCCCATTAACCAGGTACCGGCTGACCAGATAGCAGTGCAGGTGCAGGCCGAGCAGGTACCAGTGCAGGTGCCAGCCGAGCAGGTACCAGTGCAGGTGCCAGCCGAGCAGGTACCAGTGCAGGTGCCAGCCGAGCAGGTACCAGTGCAGGTGCCAGCCGAGCAGGTACCAGTGCAGGTGCCAGCCGAGCAGGTACCAGTGCAAGTGCCAGCCGAGCAGATGCAGGTGCCGGCCGAGCAAGTACCGGTGCCAGCTGAGCAGGTACCGGTGCAGGTTCCGGCCGAGCAGGTACTGGTGCAGGCCGAGCAGGTACTGGTGCAGGCCGAGCAGGTACCGGTGCAGGCTGAGCAGGTACCGGTGCAGGTGCAGGCCGAGCAGGTACCGGTGCAGGCCAAGCAGGTACCGGTGCAGGCCGAGCAGGTACCGGTGCAGGCGGCTGAGCAGGTACCGGTGCAGGTGCAGGCCGAGCAGGTACCGGTGCAGGCCAAGCAGGTACCGGTGCAGGCCGAGCAGGTACCGGTTCAGGCCGAGCAGGTACCAGTCCAGGTACCAGCTGAGGAGGTACCAGCAGAGCAGGTACCAGTGCAGGTGCCGGCCGAGCAGGTACTGATGCTGGCTAAACAGGTACCGGTGCAGGCCGAGCCGGTACTGGTGCAGGCTGAGCAGGTACTGATGCAGGTGCCGGCCGAGCAGGTACCGGCGCAGGTGCTGGCCAAGCAGCCGAAGTATGTCCTTCAAGAGAGTACGACAACATCAGCTCCCATCAAGGCCACAGCTGTGCAGCAGGAGAAGGCGGCCACTGTAGCACTGACGCAGGTACACACGCACAGCATCAGCCCATGTGGGAGGATCCATGAGGCTCCTGAGGCCTTGTCTTTTCACAATACTAATCGCCAGTGCTTCTCCCTGGGAATGTACATTGCTTTCTCTCTCAAGGACCATGGAGAACATGTCACAGCTCAATCAAGCTATGTTATACACCTCTCTTTCTGATTATGTTGTACAGTACACACACACACACACACACACACACACCCACACCCACATATACGCACACAAACACAAACCCACACCCACACCCACACCCATGGCCTTAACCATGATCAAGCTTTTTTCTTAGGTCCATACTGTAGAAATGTGTGAATATGTGTAGTATACCGCAGTGCTGAATATGTGTAGTATACCACAGTGCTGAATTTGTGTAGTATACTCCAGTGCTGAATATGTGTAGTATACCATTTTCTAAATACTGTTATGAATCCTAAAATTATGTAGGCCTGCCTATGTTTTGTTCACCCTTCTTGAATTATTTTTTCATCACCTAACTGTAAATACATGTAAAAAAAAGTACTGAGGTCTAGCTATGTCCTCATAGGTAGTTATGGCCCTGCACACACACAATCCCAATTCAAACACACAGACATTTTGTTGACTACTTCATTTACAGCTTACTTTCAGTACTTGAGGACATTAGTTCAATTTCAATTTTCATTGTATAGTCTAGCATACTACATATTGACAAACATCCTGCAGTCTTGGCTCAGACAGACATGTATAGATTTTAGATTAGCATAAGGCACATATTCACATACGTTCATTCAGTATACTTTATTTTGTCTTTTTAGCCAGGCAATGCAAGAGAATGTAGAACATTTGAACATGAAGGTGTGTGTTTGTGTGTATGTGTGTGTGTATGTATGTGTGTGTGTGTGTGTGTGTGTGTGTGTGTGTGTGTGTGTGTGTGTGTGTGCGTGTGCGTGTGCGTGTGAGAGAGAGAGAGGGAGAGAGAGAGAGAGAGAGAGAGAGAGAGAACTTCTTCCCAGGGTTGTTCCCACTGACCTCTTCTGTATTAGTAACTAGATTTTCTCTCCTTCTCTTTCAGCTTACCATGTCTCTTTCATTCAGTTCATTTCTCTTTCTAGGCAGATGTAATTGCATGTGTTCATTGCTCGCTTTAGCTACAGCAGGGTGTTTTTTCTTCAGGTTTCTCTCTTGGACATATGACGTTTTGGGCCTCCATACTCTCTCTCTGTATTCTCACTGTGTGTAAAAAAAAGTGTGTGTGTGTGTGTGTGTGTGAGAGAGAGAGCGAGAGAGAGAGAGAGAGAGAGAGAGAGAGAGAGAGAGAGGCAGGGCTTCCTGAGTGCTATGCCCGGCATTGTGCCAGTGTGTGCTCTTATGCCACTGACAGCCCAATTTCTTTGGTATCTGATGATGTCACTGGTGCCACAGCCATTCTGGGTCAGTTGTGAGTTCTGTGGCAAAGTCTGAATTGTGTGTTTATCCGTAAAAGGAGTTTCTTCTGCGGTTGTTTCAGTATGAATCAAGCTTCCTGTCTTCTTTGCTGTTTCTCCTCATAAAAAGGGATGCAGTTGACCAGAGTGACCTCACTCCTATAGTTTCTCAAGCAGACACTCTTATGCCCAAACACTCAAGTGTGCAATGTGTAGCTAGTGTAAATCAATCCAGGGATCCAAACTCACTTGACAAACAAGCAAGCACATATCACAGTTTGGTCTGTTTTATCTCCCACTCTGTTTCTGTTTAATTTAATCTTCCTCATCATTTAATGTACATTAGACTTCTGTGCTAATCTGTGACCATGCAACTGTATGATATAAGATATAGCAAGAGTGTTTTTTTACTACGTCAGCGTATATTAGAAGATACAGAGAGAAAGAGAGATAAAAGGGGGGAAGATGTAATCCAAGCACATGCATATCTCTGCTGTTCTTTCCTGCACATGAAGTCCAAAAAGAACAAAAGGAGAAAGCACCTACACAATGTGGAGCCAGTGGCCAATCCTAACTCTGTAGTAGTGTTGTTCCAGCGTATTTTAGGCACAGTGCTTCTCTTTGTTTTACAGTTTACTCTCACCAATTTACTGAGTAAATCAATTGCCTTGTTTATTGTTCAACAATATCAAAGACCTTATAGCTGCTGGGTCAGTGCAGTTGGAGATCAGTATAACAGAGTTCAGTTTAGAAAATGACAAGCATAAAACTTTTTTTTTTTTTTTTTCCTGTATGGACAGAATGAGATGACATGGTGGTTTGATACAGTGAGGGTATTTTTACCCTGCATTGTCTTTGTTTACTTTTGATTAAAGCCTTCTGTTTCAGTCGTGCTTAGCTGGTCTAAAGCTGTGGGAACCTGTTTTGCTCTAAAGTACTGCTGTTTCAAAGATGATTTGAAACCCAATGAGGGAAAACCCACCTCCAAGTCCAAGTCACTGAAGTCAGAAACTCTCATTTCTAAATAACCTGTGGCCAAATGGCTGCTATTAGCTGACTGACCTAACAAGAGCTGACTGTCCTAAACTCGTTCTTTCAACTCCTTTCTTCAACCATTTTCTTTCTTTTCTCCAAGCGCATTCAGTCTCATTGTGTGGAAATGAGCTTGCTGAACCCCAGCATCCATAAAAGGAGGTGGGGTGGGTGGTATTTTAAAAGAGTATTAAGAAAGAAAAGTGAGAGAAGGAGTAGAATGTCTTAATGCTTTAGTCCCACCACATAGCCATCGAGGCCTGTAGTGTTTGAAGCACAGCTGCGGAGCAGGCGACAGAGATGCAATCAAACAGAAGGGCTCAGATGAAGCCAGCTCTGGGTCAATGGGGCACCAGCGATGGGTGGTGGATTAGCACCAGGCACTGGGAATTGCTCTTAAAGTCTGCCTATATCAGCATACAAACTGAGCAGCTTAGTATCTCAAACATTATCGTTGATGGACTTTGGGAGCAGGCACTGTGTGTTTGCACCTACATGTGGTTGTGTGTGTATGTTTGTGTGAATCTGTACCTGGCGCTAGAGAACAGGATTAACAGATATAGATGCCTTCTCATACCAGACATCACCCCTAATGTATATATCCAGTAGTATTCGACATAGTTATTCATTCTTCTACACACAAATGTGTCAGAAAAAGCAGCAAGCAGACTACTACCAGGGCATTGCTGCAAGATCCAGCAGGATCTTTCAGAACTTTATTAATCTTGTAGTATTCACATTTTCTATTCTTCACGCACACACACACACACACACACACACACACACACACACACACACACGTACGTACACGCATCCATCCTTTTTCAGTATTTGAATGCATTCATATATGTAGCATTTACAGAGTGCTATCCTGAAAATGTGTGAATTGGGTCCATCTCTTTTTATGCAAATGTTGTGCCTTTGTTGTCCCTTGTACTCCAATATGCAGATCTAGTTGGTTAACTAGTTAGTTATAGGTTGTTTATTTAAATGAATGTAAGTAGAAATGCTGACAATTTAAATAAAAGCCTTTCTTCAAAGCTTTCATTCAGAGTGGACAGAAATTACCATCTGGTTATTTTTTAAAATGAAAATAATTACATTAGCAAAGGAAAGTTCTCAGAAATTAGTGCTCTTCATTTCATTATTCTTCTAAAATAGGAAAAATACATACTGTGTTTTTTTTTGGGGGGGGGGCATTGGTTACTACTTGCATTAAACAGAAATTGTTTGCAGATTTTTAATTTTGCAGGTCTTATAAACTGGTTTGTGTTTAGTAGAAAAATGTGTTTCATAAGTCGACATATATATATATATATGTGCGTGTGTGTATGTATATAAAAAAATTTAAAATGATAACTATAACTATATAATATAATTTACTCCTATAAAGAATAATATGTAATATTTATTATAATGTGTGCTGACGCATTATCTTCTGAGTTAAATCTACTTTGCCTGTGCATGAGTTTGTCTGTTTATTGACTTTCAAATCTTTTCCCCAGCGGGAGGAGCTTATGTCAGCCTCGGAGAAGGCGCGCCAGGAGCTGGATGTTACTAAGCAGCGGCTGTTCCTGGCACAGAGTTCCCTTGCTGACAGGGAAAACCAGCTCACCTGCATGAAGCAGGAGCAGAAAAAGCAGCTGGAGGAGATTCAAGAGTTAAAGTAAAGCACACATACTCAGCATATACATAACAGACAAAAAATGCGAACAATGTAAAACAGTAACATGAAAAGCTAGAGTGTGAGCTATTTTACCTGGTCTGTGGAAATTATCCAGCTTGGTTTTCAGGTTCAGGTTCTGTTGTAGTAAAGGTCTTTGGAGAGTTGCGGTAGCTTGCAGCCGTGGATCTCTTGCGCCTACTTGTCTAATGACCTTCTTGCTGGACAAGAATGCTAGTACAGTGTGCTTAAGCCATCAGTAGTCAAGGGAACATCTGCTGAAACATCCTCTATCGCTTAACACATCTCCAAAATGAAATGTCCTATTGGTCTTCTTTATTCACTCTTATTGTTGTTTTTTGTGCCAAAATTGAAAATGATTATAAGCAGGTGCAAAAACCTGGGACAGCAGAAAGCTGCCCCTGTGCTGTTAGTGTGAATGTTCAGGGTTTTCCCAACTTCGTGCCACCCAGTATGACTAATTATGGTTTTCATTATTTGGTGATATATCAGAGATTTGTATTTGAGAAATGCTGTGTGGTGGAGTTACTGTTTTAACACTGATACTGTAAATGCCGTAAATGTAATGAGCTGTTTTAACACTGCTCATGCTGTTAACCATTGAGTGTCATGTGTCTGTTGACACTGAGTAATGATATCCAATTTTTAGGTGTAATCACTGAATCCTCATAGTTAAGTCCAAGTACGTGTGGCTGTGTTATGCTTTGTCATTGTAAAATGACATAAATGAGAAATGCTTGGGAGTAAGCAAAGCTAATGTTCTGTTGCTGGTCCTTACCACTTAGGGTCTGTCTCTCAGGAAGTATGAAGAAATATTACAGATCTACAGTTTCACATCAAGTTCATAACAAAGGCCATAAAGATCAAACTTGGCAAGTAATGAATAATAGCTGGCATGTAATCTCAGCCATCCTTACTCAGTATGTTTACCATGCAATTAGCAGTGGCGGCATTTCAATGATACTGTCAGTACATGAAAGTGAAGTAAGCATAAACTCGTCGGCAACTAACAACAGATGGGGGAATGCCACGAATATGGAGGCCAGGTGTACGTATTTCTGACAGAGGGGGATAAAAAGTGAGTGGATTGGAGAGCTCAGAAGCAAAAGGGGCATATGGTCTCTCACTGGTTACATGTGTATGTGTTTGCATGTGTATGTGACTTGAAAGAGAACGCAGCACATACTGTACTGTTGTATGCCGTGTAGACACGAGTCTGTGTTTTTGATGTCAGGAAATGCTGAGATATGCATATGCTCACACGTCAGATATGATTATGTAGAGCCAGTGACAGTGAAGCTGATATGAAGCTAAAGAGTGATGCGAAAGGGAGGGAAAGAGGTCGAGCAAATTAGGTTATAGATAAAGAAGCTGACATGGCAGAGGGGTATATGGCAATACAGCCTTGTGAGAGCATTGGTTCCTGCACTACAGATAAAGAGACCTTTTGACCACCAATGGCTGTCAGTGAAACTGACACATAAGCACAAATGCAGCCACACTTGTTTGAACAGATGAGCATCACTGTGTTCATTTTCATTTGCCAAAAATGTCTGCATTGTTTTTGGAAATCAAGAAAGGAAAATACCTATGTTACACAATTTTTGAGGGGTGATGTCACACTAACTGTATTCTGGAGTTTGATACAAAATGTGTTGTAAATTTCAGGAGATTTAGAGCTTATAATTGAATGCCTTTTTTCAGTATTGGTTTGCTTACTTTGTGATCAATTTTGTAATGACAGAAGCGTAGCTTAGTGATGTGTCTGTGTGCAAATGCCATCCACAGAGTAACTGAGAGCTGGGACAGCCTGCATGCTCGCCTAATGATGTAAGGACATTGCCTATGTAGAAGAATAAAAACATGTGTGTGTGTGTGTGTGTGTGTGTGTGTGTGTGTGTGTGTGTGTGTGTGTGTGTGTGTGTGTGTGTCTGTGTGTGTCTGTGTGTCTGTGTGTGTGTGTGTGTGTGTGTGTGTGTGTGTGTGTGTGTGTGTGCTTGACAGGTGTGATCGATGGTTAGTAACCCTCAAGGGGATCCTAGGCTCTCTGTATAGTTGTGAGAGGTTTGACCTTTTGACCTTATACACACACAGTAACAGATTCTTATTGAATATACACCGTTATACTGTCATACAGGGTGTGTGTTTGGAGGGGTGTGGTGGTGGCTCTGAGAGACACCCTTGAAGTTAGACATAGTGTTAGGCTGTGGACAGGAGGCCAGAGGTAGATAAACCACACCTTGGGGAAAAATACTTTAAATATGAAAGACCATATTAGGTCTTTGTGAGAAGGTGTAGCATGGGCTACCTTGCATGCAAATGAAATGCAGCTTATATTTAGAATATGCCTTTAAATTAGTTACCATTTCAGAAACTTTGAATTGCCCTTTCCCCCCATTTTTAGGTGAAGATGAGAGGTCACACCCTGTCAGTAATGTTCATTATGCCTTTATGAACTCCATGAGGGGTTTTAAAGCATACCTCTACAATTAGATCACCATTCAAATAAGTGAAACACCTTCCTGTTATCAATACACATCATAATTATCACTTTAACCTTTATGTTGTCTCACCTTCATTCTCTGCATTTTAATAATGAAGTATTTGTGCTACTCTTTTAGAATGAGTGAAGGAGTTCCCCTTAATTCAGGCAGACAACCAATTTACATGTAAGTGTAGTCAGATGGAAAAGGCAGGGGAGCTATGCCCCCTCTTTCTTTCTCCCTCTCTCTCTCTTTCTCTCTCCTACCCTCTCTCTCTTTCTTTCTTGCTTTCTTTCTTTTTCTCTTTTTGTTCTTGCTCTCTCAGCTGTGTCACAGTTTTTTTGGCTGGCAGCGCTTAGGTGTATTTGCTGATGATCTAGGCACTGATTTGGCTGAGTGTTTCGATTCCAAGAACCATGTTGTTCTTACACTCCTTTTAGCAAGAAAGGGAAGGAGTCTGGGAGAATATCAGATCGCCAGGAAAAGAGGGCCAACATGTCCCAGAGCTCTGGAGGGGAGAGAGGTGTGATCCGTAGTTGGTCATTACCAAGTGTTGCCATTGGAAGTTTAAGTCTTACTTCATCAATATCATGCCAGCACATTTGCAATGAGCAAACTCTTTCATTGTGCTCTATTAATTTAAGGAAGTACAGACAGTTCTTGCCATTGAAACAAATACACAAGAGAAACTCAAAAATATTCTGTATGACCTCTTCACATTTTTCTGCAAATCTCCAGAACTTTCTCTCCCTTACATGTACATCAGCACACAGCAATTTCTGATCGCTTATCTCTAGCCATGATGTTAGCACACAATACTGATATGTACTTTCTGATACTTATATGTTGAGTTCATCTGTCACTTTATAGATACAGGCTTTTAATATAACAGATCATTTTGTTATTTATGATATTGATCCGATCAGATATTGTATGTTTGTGTGTCCTTATTTACTAACTCATTAATTTCATCAGTATCATGAGATTCCCAAGCATTTAAATTGCATGATTCTTACATACAATGTCCCAAAATTTGATAAGGTCAACTCTAGGTATTGGTCTGTACGTGTATAACCTCCAGTGTAAAGATGTTATGATGGCATTGCATGTTTCCATCATAACAAAAGAAACGTGTGTGTGTGTGTGTGTGTGTGTGTGTGTGTGTGTGTGTGTAGTTTAGAGTTTAATAGAGTTATTCTATTAACTTTTTGTTCAAAACATTTAGAACTTTAGACCTTAAGATTATGTCTTGGTTTATTAAAGGAAGTACAGGTTTTCTCAAGCTGCATTCTTTTTAGGTTTGGGACTTGAACTGAGGGAGCTTTCGAGAATAAAAGGTAAAATAAGCACTTTTAAAGAAAGGACTGTCACATACCATGTTCATGTGCATTAAGAGATCTACTGTTTCTTTTCTGCTTGCATGTCCTTTTCTGGTTGGGAGAAAGCTTATTTTTGACACATAACAATGCCATTTGTCAGTGGGAAAGACTTTCACTTGACCAAGGTTTAGACTGAAACCCAAAACTATAATGGCTGCAGTGATGCTGTGTAATAGCTTGTTAAATTCCTTACTGAAGAGCCTTACAGAAGAGGCTCCTCCCAAATCCTGGGCACTTTATTACTGACCATCTTTCACGAGCAAAACATCTGAATGGAGAATGGAAGTTCTGATTTTATCAGCTGCCTTAGCCTGTCTGTTACACACTCATGCAACCACAGACGCCAAGAAGAGAGGGTGCAGGGGATATTGAAATCTGGAGATATGTTTGGTATGAGTGGAACGTTAGTTCCATGAGGCAAGCTGTGTGTATGTCTATCTCTGTGTGTGCGCATGTGTATGTATATGTGTGTATGTATGCAGTTCGTGCATGTATGCTCTTGAATAATTAAACACCTTTGGGCAATGGCCCACTGATGTGACTCTTACACCATCACATTTCTTTCTCCAGACTCCTTAACTTCTATTTTTGCACTTCAAATATCCCCTTTTGTTGCTCATAAAGAATGAGCAATATAAGCAAATGTTTTTGGTGCAGAGTCACAGAGAATGGGCGCATGTTCTTAACAGAAACTTCAGGGGTGCTCTGTGGATGTGGGTTTGGCCATATGTCTAAGGACAGTAGCATCCTGGTATGATAGCAAAATAACTAATGGTGACTCAGAGGAAATGACAACAAAGGAAATACATTGCTCACTCTTACAAGTGCACCTGTGGGCAAACCCCCCTCCTCCTCCAATGTCTTCGCTTAGCAGTGATAGCTAAGCACTGATGTGGCTTAATTAAGAGATGGACTATCTGGGCAGTCATGCAGATCAAGCTTGAGTTTCTATTGAGAAAAAAACAGGGAAACTGATGTCCTTGTAGGCCCCAAGGCATCAGCTACCAACACCTAGACAGGCACGTTTTTGTGGGGCACATGGACAGAGAGAGTGAGCGTGAGGGGGAGTGAGAGAGAGTGAGAGAGAGAGAGATAAAGAGAATTTTATGGCAGGTATTATGTTTTAGAGGGACAGTCTGTTTGAAGATTCATGTACCTTGAGTTCCCTTGAGTTCGGATGCTTTAATTATCAAGTATGTAGGGCAGTTTATCAGAAGCGAGAGAAAGAGTGAGACATACAGAAGGAGAAAGAGACAGATAAAGAACAAAAGATACAAAAGAAATACCCTGACTGTCCGTCATCTTTCTCTCAGTGCTGATGATTATTGGATTATTAATGTGCTCTTTGACAAGCCTCATCTTTTAATGCTGTGCTGACTCATAAAATACACACTGCAGTGGGATGCATCTGATTACAGTGCTCATAAATGTAGTATAGTACCAGCTGTGTTTTGTGACAACACTTGACAATGTATTTGTATGAATCAGCAGTGAAGTTGGACAATCCCCAATGTGTATATATATGCATACTTTATTTGGTCAGAAGATCTGAGAGGCCTTGGGTATTACACACTGCATGTTTAGGCAAAAAGGTGCAAACATTATTGCTAAATGCAGGTGCTCATCAGCTGCGCGTGTGTGTGTGTGTGTGTGTGTGTGTGCGTGTGTGTGTGTGTGTGTGTGTGTGTGTGTGCGCGTGTGTGGGTGTGTGTGCACATGCACACATGTTCATTTTGGCTTGTGAATGTGCAGATGAAACAGAACTTTCAGAGGGTCATGGCCAATGGAAAGAGCCATGATGGTGTTTGCTTCCAGGTGACCTGTGACCCATGCAGCAACAACTCTTTCAGCTTTATCTGCCTCAGTTACTGCACTACCAGTTCACCCTTACAGACAGCATCGTGAGTTCAGTCTGATGTCTCCATTCATAGCACATGTGGCTGGCTAGGGGCGGGAGGGGGGGGTAGGAGAGTTCATCCCATCTGTTCTTCTTCATTGGATTCCCTTTCACTCCATCACTTTGCTCTTTCTTCCTTCAAATGTAAATCTTTCTGTTCTCCATCTGTATCTTTTTTGCTCCGCATATTTGCCCTGAGAGTGTGGTGAAGGTTATAGCTTTTTTTTTTTCCTTTAACCATTTCAGTTTTCTTGACTGTTTTACAGCCGTTATATAGCTTTTGCTCTTATAACGAACTCAGTCCAGATCTTCTTTGCACTTTGCACTTTTTGGAAGTTACCATGTTAACATGTGAGGAAGGCCTGTAGGCACCTGCTCAAGCCAAAGCCAAAATGTAGAACATGCAAGCAGTTTTCTTTAAAGCTATTTTGTTTGTGAAACCTTTGTTCTTCTTTGATTAAATGCAGACATGTTTGAATACAGGGCAGAAGCTTTGTGGAACCTAGCTCAGTGAAACCAACACATGATATAGCACTCTAAGACACAGCCAGTCCATTATTTCATTTTGTGTTTGTCACTCATCTTCCAGTAGCTTTATTACATTTAACCTCCCCATTGTGACAAAGAGAAGTGCAAACTGGAACAAGCTCAACACAGATTCTGTGCAAGGCTGACAGCTGTGAGTGTGTTTTGTGTTTGTGTTCTATGACTTACTATGCCTGAGATGACACTGACAACTCCACTATGACTTACTATGCCTGAGATGACACTGACAACTCCACTATGACTTACTATACCTGAGATGACACTGACAACTCCACTATGACTTACTATACCTGAGATGACACTGACAACTCCACTATGACTTACTATACCTGAGATGACACTGACAACTCCACTATGACTTACTATGCCTGAGATGACACTGACAACTCCACTATGACTTACTATGCCTGAGATGACACTGACAACTCCACTATGACTTACTATGCCTGAGATGACACTGACAACTCCACTATGACTTACTATGCCTGAGATGACACTGACAACTCCATTATGACTTACTATGCTTGAGATGACACTGACAACTCCATTATGACTTACTATGCCTGAGATGACACTGACAACTCCACTATGACTTACTATGCCTGAGGTGACAATTACAACACCACTATGACTTACTATGCCTGAGATGACACTGACAACTCCACTATGACTTGTCAGATCTTCATATCACTTCAAGCCACCTTTTTTTTGGGGGGGGGGGGGGGACCAGAAAAAAAATGCTAAAAAAGAAAAAAATAACCATTGCTTCCCAAATAAAATTAAAAGGGCGTAAAAGGTCTCCTAAACTGTGCACAAACTGCACTGTTTGTTTGCTGGGGTAAAAGATAGAAAATCAATATTCACAAGCATGACTGAATCCGATAAAATGTATAGTTCCTGTAATATGAAATTTTTCTGCATATTTTCTGCTGTCAGATATGGTGTCAGACAGGCCTCCAGTGCTTGTTTCTTTGGTTTCAGTGCACTCTATGCTTGCAAATGACACAACTAAATGAAGTTAGCTTCAGCCCTTTCAAACAGGGGAAGGAAATAAAATTCACAGTGCAGCTTGTCAAGTCATTTTTGAATATAACTATGCCACCATTTGCATTTATGGCCAGGCCCTTTGCAATAAAACTAAACAAGGCCATGTTATTGTTGGAATGCCAAATTAAATGTGACTTTATAAAAGTACTTTTTTGTTGTATTTTGTATTCTTTGCAAAGCTTGGAGATCATAAGATACAGAAGACTGAGGGTGTGTTGTCCTCTATGCATGCATAGATTAGTCCCCTTTTGGAGTGACAAAATGAATATTAAATTGGTTTTCACAGTCAGAAATTAGCTGAAAAGTTCAGGACGGGCTGATGTGCATGTGTGTGTATGTGTGTTTGTAAGGGACATACCAAAATTGTTTGTTCTCACGGAGGTGCATTCCTGTGGTTCCTGTTTGGGTCACAGTTGAGCTGCAGCCAATACATGCAACTCTTTTCTAGACACATGCAAGGTGAAGGAGTATCCTGCAATAACGACACACACCCACGTGGATACGCATGCATGCATATCTTCAGAGTATTTATGCAAACCACCAACCATGGATTTCACAGGGACACAAAAGCCTGCTTGCTGCCTTTTAAATGCACATTGACATGCTTGTGCGCAAATGTGAACTCACCACATCTACTCACTGCAATGCCAAAAGATACACACACACACACACACACACACACACACACACACACACACACATTAATCTCTGATATTAAACTCATAGCTGTATGGTCTTTGGCCGAGCTTTTGATCAAATGTATATAGTATACAGTCCTCCTTCTTCTTTCTATCCGGTTATATTCTCTCTACTTGGTTCAGTTTTATACCTCCTCTCTCCACTATTCCGCCTTTCAAACAACAGCAGACCGCAGCAAGGGGCACAGGAAGTACCTACCTCCATTAGGCTGCCCATAAAGAACATATGTGTGTAACTCAATAGCCAAGCTAGCCCGCTATGAACATTTTATCTACAATGCACACACACAAGGAGGTATGCCAGTACATGTAGACTTGGAAATGTGCAAATACACGTACAAACTCAAACACACATGGACACACATTTACAAAGGCACATAAAGCATAAAACAGCCATGCGTTCGGCACACGCATCCACACACGCTCACATACACACCTACACATTCAAGCACTTTATCAGTCGCATCTTGCTGCGATACACATTTCTCTCAGTGCTATTGGATTTCTCTGGGGGGCGCATGGACTGCAGTAATGACCCACTAAAAGAATGACATGAAAACGAAGGAATGTCAGAATTAGCCCCCAGGAAAAAGCGGGGGGGGAATGAAAATGGCACATGGAATTCATTACTTTTATTGGTACACAAGCACGGCATACACCCCTCTCTCCTCGTCTCCTTGTTCCCACCCCTCCTTTACCAAAGACTGTGATCCCTTTGCATGCCAGAGAAAAAAAGACAACAGCCCTTTCTGTTAGGAGGTGTTTAAAGACAAAAAGCTGTGCTTGTCCTGCAGCCTCAGAGGGCTTAATGCGTCTTTTATGATAAACGCTAGCCCGAAAGCACGATGCTGCTTCCGTCTCCGAGCTGAATTATTACGTGCGAGTGCCAGTTGGATGGGTGGGTTGTGATAGGCCCATGGAGATCCCAGTGCATGCTTTGTGGCGCTGCCTTTCAAAGGGAATGCTTGCATGTCCATATTTGTTTAGTACTAAAGCAAAATCGAAGAGCAATAAATAAACAGCAAGTTAAAAGAGTCATTACAGGCTGAGTTATTGGGCTGTCTCTTGCTGTCTCTCTCTTTGTCTCCCATCCAACACCACTCTTTTTCATCTCCCTCTCCCTGACTCTCTCTCCCTTTCACTATTCCTCCTCCTGTATGCTCCCTTCTGTATGCTCTTTTCTGTCTGCTCTTTTCTGCTTGTGGTCTTTTGCTGTTCAGGTAATGTTCTCTGCTGGTGGTCCAGCCACGTTAATCCTGCGTGGTGAAGACGACACTCACTGTGCTCTAAACACAACAAACATCACAGTGCTCCCCTCACTTAATCTCCCATTACAGGCATCTCTTCACTGGCAATTTGGACCTCAGGGCGTAGCTTCCCGCACGTCTTCTCCTGGACCAAAAACCCGTCCTTTGGTCCATGCGTGCGGCCACCCCACCACTGTCTTCAAGTGATTCGGTCATCCTCTCACCCTCTGCCATTTTTATCATGCAAACAGATGGACGGCTGCTAGGCCCCAAGTGGCAGCTAAGTGGCAGCTAACTTTAGCGGGCCGGCACGGGACTCGCAGCCCACAGTCGCGACTGGCTTCAGGGTCTGTTTGAGCGAGTTTCAGCTGCCGCGACTGGCTTCAGGGTCTGTTTGAGTGAGTTCCCTCCAAGTAGCCTGGCAGTGCCAGAGATAACAAGCAGCAAATACAATTGCTCAAACCACAGCCCTTTCTGAGCTTCTCCATAATCAAACGCTCAGCACAAGCACACTGACAAAGAATTGGTAGAAGTGGTGTCTTTTGTGTGTGTGTGTGTGTGTGTGCGCGTGCATGCGTGCGTGCGTGCGTGTGCGCTTCATGGGAGCATCCCTGGGTGTTGCCTTTTGTTTATTGACAGATGGGGATATAGCATGTACGTCACACTCTTTTCATACCATTCGTACCAAAGCCTTCATCTAAAGTCTCTCGTTCAGCCTTGCTCAACTCCTGCGTATAGTACCTCATAGCTTTAAGGATGTTACATGTTGCTTCAGTCCACACTTACAGAAGTGTTATTGTTCTTCTCAAGCACTTTAAGCCTGCTTGCCTAGGTTGTCTTCCTTCAATGACTAGCATGTGTTTTAGGGTGTGTTTCAGGTGTGTGATTCCTTGTGTGTGACTATTTGCATCTCCGTGAGACACTCTTTGTGTTTGTGTGTGTTAGTGTGTGTGTGTGTGTGTGTGTGTGTGTGTGTCTAAGGTGTTGGCTGAGTTAGGGAGAAAGAAATATGGAGAAGGTCCAGAAGAGAAAAGCAACCGTGATCCCAGCATTGTACCTTTTCCATTCCAGATTAAGAGAGATTTAGACGGGGCTCTGAAATTCTCTCCTTACACAGGCTTCCAAGCCCAGAATGAAGATAAAACTGCTCCTGTTTAAAAGTAATGAAACTTGCCTGTGTGTGTGTGTGTGTGTGTGTGTGTGTGTGTGTGTGTGTGTGTGTGTGTGTGTGTGTGTGTGTGTGTGTGTGTGTGTGTGCAATTAAATTGAAAAAAGCAGCTGTGAACATATATTCTCAGGATCAATATTAATGAGTCATCTACATTACTGTTGTCTTGCTTGTTGTCTGTTTGGCGTTCTACCTCTGAACTGCCCTGTGTGGACATGCATGTGCCTTGTGTGGACATACATGTGCATCAGGGCTGGGACCAATCTGAACAGAAGTACATACACATGCACCCCCACACCAGTTTTGATATGACAATGCACAGTGGCATAATGAAAGCAGCTCACCATTCAAAACTATGTACATTTTCAGAAATTGCTGCATTTGGGTGAAAAATCTAAGGACATGATTTTTTCTGGTTCTGATTAGCTCTGAATAGTGCTTCATCCTGCTCAATGAATGTGACACTGATGCATTGTTCATTAATAGACTATTTATTGGTCAGCAACACATTATTAAGAAAATGTGTAATTTTAACTTGAGATATATGTTCAATAATCTGATAATACTATAATGTCAGTACAGTTATTTTCTTGAGCAATCACATAATAAATACTTGATTCGTTCATGCCTTTGACCTCAACCATGGTGTCTGTCACTCAGAACTCTGCCCTGCTACAGCCCAGGGGCCTATAGAGGAACCGCTAAATGACCAGGCACTTAAAATGGCGACTACTTACATTTGTGAGAGACCCCTGTACCCACCAGACTCTCCGCGCCGCCTGTGCAAACGTTGCACCTGCTTTTGTTGTTATTGGAAAGGTGTTTGTTTTTCCAACACATCTACCAGTTCGAATCTATAAAAGCTCCGATCGTTTCCAGATGATGAGTGAGAGGTTGATGTGCGGTCTAACTGCTGTATCCCAGCCTAGAGCTTGTTTTTAGGTGAAGATTGTTTTGTGTTGTATGGGTATCTTGTGTAGTGTAGCATTACAGAGTCTCATTAGTCCTCTGTAGGAGCCCATGTGAAGCTAAATTAGCACCAGTGATCTCATGGGGTCCTTCGGGGCCACAACAACATGAGGAAGAAATTTCTCTTTAGTCGTACGTCATGGCAGGCATATCTGTATCCAAATAAAGAAAGAGTCTCAGTGAGGCACGTCCACTTCTAAAGTAATGCAACACCCTGTAAAGGCCTTTACTAGCACATTTAAAGCCATATAGCCAAGCCCAGGCTGACTAGGCTGGTATATCCTCATATAGCCAAGCCCAGGCTGACTAGGCTGGTATTTCCTAATGTAGCCAAGCCCAGGCTAACTAGGCTGGTATATCCTAATGTGTGCAAGAGAACTTACCTTGGAATGGTTGTGTTGCCTAAACCTTTGTGTGTGTGTGTGTGTGTGTGTGTGTGTGTGTGTGTGTGTGTGTGTGTGTGTGTGTGTGTGTGTGTGTGTGTGCACGCACATGTGTATGCGTGTGTTCCTGAGTCTCTTTCTCGTACACACAGAGTGTGCATGGTACTGGGCTCTCTGTAAGTCATGTAAGTCGACAGTATGATTTTATCCAGCCTTTGCTAGATTGAATCTTTCCCCAGTTGGCCAGTTCTGTTTTTTATCATCATAGAAATCTGTGCCTCTGTCAGCAAATGGGAGTTTTGATTTTGTGTGTTTTTAATGAAAAGCATTTTTTTAATCAGCCATTCATTGAGTGAGGAATGAGAGAGCAGAAAATCATAAGAATCCATTGAACATGTTGCAGAAAAGCAGAAGGAGGGAGGAAGAGAACAAGAAGGGGGTGGGGGGGGGGGACCTGAATGGACCTATTAGGGCCTCCGAGAGGGAACAATATGGCCAAGAGTGGAATTTCATCAGAGAACTGTAAAATGAATTCCCGAAAAGTGTTTCTGTGTGTAAGTGTGTGTACCTGTGAGCATGTGTGCACATGCATGGGTGTGTGTATATGCATGCATAAACTTCCTCCCTTAAGTAAATGGTGTTCTTCTCTAGCTGCTGTAATTACAAGGCAGGCTGAGTCAAGAGTGTGTTTACTCAGGCGGCAGCTCAAGATCAAGGCCAACACACACTCTCTCTCTCTCTCTCTCTCTCTCTGTCTCACACACACACACACACACACACAGACACACAGACATGCAAGTATGCATGCTATCCCAAGTGCACCTGTGGAAGTTACATCACTTTTTGATCACAAGGCAGGAGTGATGCATCATTCCATTATGACAGGATGGCTGACCGGCCGGACACACACCCCACACACTCACACAGAAGCACACTAGTCTTTAGGAATCTCCCATATCAGTGTTTACAAACTGTTCATTCATCCTGTCATTATTATAGATCGAAGGCATGACCAGACATATCAGCATTAGTCTGCATGTTGATAATGGTGAAACACGCCGCTCTCTAATCATACTAATTTGTATGTAGCATGTTCTCCTTAGACAGCTTCAGTATCTTACCACTGTGTATGGTGTGTGTGTGTGTGTGTGTGTGTGTGTGTGTGTGTGTGTGTGTGTGTGTGTGTGTGTGTGTGTGTGTGTGTGTGTGTGTGTTTGTCTGACAAAATGAATTCTGCAACCAAGACTTAGGTTGGTTCTGATATAATTTTGTTTTTCAGTACACTTAATAAGCACTCTCTCCGGGGCTTGGTATTTGAGTAGTCTCAGGAGTCAATTCAAAATCAAATATTTTATGAACCATTCATATTCTGCTAATTTTCGCAGTGATAATATTGTATGACACAAAATTTGTGTCCCCTTGACACAAAACATGGCCTAATGATATAGATTATGTATGAGAAAAGATTAACAAAACTCCAGTTGAAAACAGATCTCTTTGGAAATAAATTGTGATCAGAAAAAATAAACTACCTAAAAAAACCAAAGTGGTTTACTATTGTAGATACTTTAGTCGATGCAGGCAACGTCTAAAAAATATTCAGACATTAAACTACTTGAAGAGTCATCCCAAATATAAAAAAAACTAGGACTGTCCTGGAGTTGGAATGCATGCATTTCTCCACTGCTCTTTTTGAAAGCATGCTTAACACTTGTAAACATTTTTCTTTAACTACTCTGGTTGTTAAGAAAAAAAATACTAATTAAGGGCTGTGAGGAATCTGAGAACTGATAATTATTAGCAGATGTATGCTATATGTGACTATAATGCCATGTGTGTATGTGTGTGTAAGTGTGTGTGTTCGCATTTGGGTTCAGTCACATACAGGTTCAGTCATACAGTGCTTTGGTTGGGTTTTTTTTGGTTGTTTTTTTTCCCCTCCTCTGTTCTAGAAGAACAGGAAACAGGCCACTGTGCTTTGGGCAGTTCTACCAGCTGAGCACTACCAAATGTCAGAGGAGCGCGTACGAATATGTGCGCTAGGCAGAATGGGTGGGGGGGTTATACTCAGAAAAGGGAGTGGAAATACACTTCAGTCCCCTGCATGTTTGCATTACTGTTACTTTAATAGTGGTCAGCTCTGAGGCTGTGAAAGAACCACATTTCATCAGGTTGTTTCGTCAGATTTAAAAAAGAATGCGTATTGGAAAATCCCTCTAATCTGCATCCTGATTCATTGGGACAGATTAGGAGAGCTGAGGTGACAAAAGAAGCTAAAACCTTTATCTGCAAGGTCAGAGGTCACAGAGAGTTCATAAGGTGGGAGCTGCTTTGTTCTGGGAGATCCATATTAGAAGCTCTGTTGGTTGGGGATCACTAGAGGATCAACAGATCAAAGACCTCAGTCAGCAAGGTTCATCAATTTACAGACTCAAACTGTCTTTTTGGAAATGTGGTTCCAACCTAGCCCCATTACTCAGATCTTAGACCACACATGCTCATAGGTGTGCCTGCTTTGTGTCTGTTTTTTTACTGATGTGGAAATAGTGGTTGGTGCTTAAAAGCCAACTTGAGTTGCAAGGCTAAATATTGAATAAAGAATATGTAGTCTAATGATAATTTATCCTAGCCTAAATATCACAACAAAAAAGACTTCAAGAATTCAAGTTAGCCCTTTGGTTGAGAATCCTGGGAAATGACTGGTCATGTTCATGTTCAGGTTTTGGCGCTCCTCCCTCTATAATGGACATCCAACCAAAGAAAGAGGAAACGGTTGGCTTTGGTTTTCTTGCTTAATCCACTTTCTGAAGAGAGGTTGTCACTGGAGTCACATGCAACTATCTCTCTCTGTCTCTTTCTCTCTCTCTCTCACTAATGCCCTGGTTAGAGGCCATGTGGCTATTCTTGGCCAGAGTTAAAAAAGGGATGGGTAAAATATAGAAATGCATGAACAGGAAAAGGAATTGGAAGAGGAAAGAGGTAATTGAAGGGTTGAGGGTAACACTTAATGTTGTGTCATTTCTGCATATTTGTGTAACCCCCTTGAACCTAATATCTGACTGTGCTCTTAGAGAACAGGGGGACAGTTGGGGGGATGAAGATTTATTGATGTGGCTTGTTATGTAACAGTTGGAAAATGTTTTGGTGTTCTCAAAAAAAAAAAAAAAAACCAAAAAACAGCTCTATGCATTTGCCTGGGTCACAAGTATGCAGTTTGAGGAGTCCCTTTTCTTCAGAGTGCGGTTCTATTGCAATCAGAGATCAGGGTACAAAACAGTATTTACTGAACTGTCTCAGCGAGCTCTAAACACAAACAAAACAAACAGATCAAAATAGTCACAGCAAATATGGCAATTACCCAAGTTTCACTCATAATGGAGAATAAGGCCATAGGGCAATGATGGTGGCTTTTGTTATATTTTGTGACATTTCAGATGTTTTATGTGAACAGTGTTTCAATTTAGGACCACTGCTGAGTCCCATTTCTGTAGCATTCATGTGTGATGGATGTGTTCTAATAGTCAAATCCTAGTTGGGTTGAATTTCTCCTTACCACTCACCTGCTCAGATCTGCTCAGATCTGTTTAGCTCTCTGCACTTCAAAAAGATAATTTGGTGTAGTGTACACTATGCAAGAGCTGGTTAATACACTTCAAGCATGAGTCCAAATCTCACACAGATTAAGAGTGGTGATCCTTTTGGTAGTCACATGGAATCGCTCTAGAGTGCCAGGGTTTTACAAAATATGCTTTGATTTCAGGGCAGCACTTATTATTATTATTATTTAAAAAAAAAATAATTTTAATTGAAATTCATACAAACAATGAATGGAACGGGTTTTGGAGGAACACAGTGGTTCCATAGGATCCATGCATCCATGTTTTTTTTTTCCCTTCATTTATTTTTTGCTTGTTCCTTTCGTGTTTGGATACCTAAAATAGCAGTGCATACTAGCAGTAAATGTGTGGTTCCATAATTCTTAAAGGATGTGGTTGAAGAGTAATGATTCTCAAAATTCAATATTATAATATTATGTGTGCTTGTGTGTGTATAAGACTGTAAACATCTTTTACATACATCTTCCAATTATTTCTCAACCAAATATCATTCAGTTAGTAAAAAATACAAATGATGTATTAGTTTTGCAGATATCAAACAGGCTCCTAGAAAATCCAAAAATGAACCTTTTTAAAGTTATGGCTGAGGAGACTTTTAAAAAATTAAAAGACATAAACGATTTTGTATTTATAATCAACTCCACATCAGATTCTCACAGTAACAATATAACACTCAAGGTTTATGATAGTTATTAAATGTAAGCACACCCTGGATTCCTTGTAGGCTAATGAATATAGCCAATTCTCCCACTTCCGAAATCTTTTGACACAGGCCCTACTTTACATAATTCTGTAGTGTACACTTGGAGTAGGCTTCACAGTGCTCTGTGGATGGTAAATGGAGAAGGTTGTGGGACAAGTGCACTTCAGAGAATTTGTTTTATGTTACCATCACTTGTGCACTATGGAAGGGGGATCAGAGAGAGGGCTTTGGAAGTGTCTCTAGATCTGCCTGACTAGATTTTACCATAAGAGACACAAGCCAGCGTGTGTGTGTGTGTGTGTGTGTGTGTGTGTGTGTGTGTGTGTGTGTGTGTGTGTGTGTGTGTGTGTGTGTGTGAGGGGCATTACTCAGCAAACTGTTTACAGTAGGTACTCCTAGCTCTCTCGCTTGTGAAGGCCTGGGTTCCTTTAACTTGTCTGTCACTATGGAACGCAACCCAACTTTGGGCACATGTCGAAACATCTTTTGTTGGAAAATGTTCAGAAAATGTTTAGCTTTCATTTTTCATTCACCTGAAGTACAGTAGTGGGAATTGAATCCCACAGTGTTTTATTTACTTACTCTTTTAGCCTGTTTTATAAATGGATAGAGTGCTTTGAATAATTCAGCAACTCTTTCTATCTCTTTTTCTCTCTATCAGTACTGAAATGTTGACAGTTCACATGCAAGAAATATTCTTAAATCCTAAAGCCTCTAGCTCTTCAAAATATTGTTGGTAAAAAGGCACACAACATTAACACTTTTTAAAAAAAAAACATATCATGGATTGAAAATGTAGTTGTTACCATGTGTTTATGTGGATCCTTAGAGCGCACGCTGTGGATTTAGCAGGCCTTACTATGTCCATGAGGTTTCCATGAGAGTTGTATTTGGCCATTTGTTTATTTCTGCCCTAATGCTGTCCAGAGGCTGGCTGGACATTGTCTCGAGGTTGTCCAGAGGTTTCAATTCAGTAGCCTCATTTTTTGCCAGCTACTTACACTGTGAGTTTGTGAGATCATAACAGTGACATTGACCCTTAGTTCACCCTGATGCTTTGCACTATCATACTACTGTGCAAACTGCAGAGCTAACCACAGAAGCAGTACGAAAAGCCAAATACAAAGACAAATATGACAGCACGAACCCTTGCTAATTTTCACCAGAGAGCGTTCCCATTTAAAGAGACATTTTGGGGAGCTTAGGACAGAGGACATGCTGTCTGTCCCATGTGAAAAGAGGATCACTTTTGCAGATCACAGATTATTAGATTCTATGTGATTATTCAGATCACACAGATTATTAGATTACATTACTGGGGCTTTCAGATTTCATTAAATTATCTTCTTCTTGTCATTTCGGCCGATTTATTTTTGTAACACTGTGATTTTTGTAAACAGGCAGACACCCTCACAACCAAATGGCAAGACACAGAATATTTTCTGCTAGTCATTATAAGGGTGAGTTTTCAAATATGGGTCACCTGTGCACCATCACCCTGACTCAGTGTGTGTGTGTGTTTTAGTAATGATCATGCCATCAATATGGAACTGTGATTGATTGCCCACCAAGCCTTAGATCTACACATTTCCATATGTTTTTAGCATTATAATGCTAAAATGTATGATCATTATAATACTAAAATGTATAACATGATCCATATGTTATAACCTCTCCTTAGCACACTGAAGAATGTATCACATTTATCTATGTACTACCCCTCCTTTTGGCTCTTACATAAACACTCAGGCATGCGTGCACACACACACACACACACACACACACACACACACACACACACACACACACACACACAAAACCCCCCCAAAAAACGGGTTATCCTGCCTTTCTGACATCTCTCTTTCTGTAAAACAGGCCAGTCTATATAAATGGCCCTTGCCTTGTCTACTTCTCTGCCTTTGTAAGAGAATTTTTCAAGTTGTTGAAACAGTACAGCAGGCCACAGGGTGGTCACATACACAGGGCCTTGTGAGAATGCTGGGATTTCTGCTTGGCAGTTTCCCTCCTCAACTCACTGACACAGCATGCTAACAGCAGGTTAGCGCAGCAGGCTAATGGCAGATTAACAAAACAAAAATCTCATAGCAGACCAGCAAAAGTGACTGCGTAGTGCTACAGCATGTTCTCTATACAGTGATAAAACATAATAAATCCACTGATATCACTAAGATCTAAAAGTTAAAGAGCAACATTTTCATTACTAGCGTAGCATGTTATTTGCAGGCAGCTAAAGCAAGCTTAGGCCATGTGATTTTAGTCAAATAACAGTGCTTTGGAATAGAAGGTTCACAGTGGGGTGGTACATCAAAAGCCCCCCTGCCAATCTTCAGTTCCTTTAGTCAAGTCCATGTACTCTTCTAGCAGTTATATCATGGGTCAGTGCTGGTGCTACACACCATTTTATAGTCCACACATTTTATTTTTGCTCCAGGACCTACATAGATTAGCGTTCAAAGGTTGCAAGGCCATTTTATGTTCAGCATTATATTTACTCTGGTACATATTAGAAGTCCAGCACCAGTCATGGCCTAATCAATGAGTGTCTATCGATGAGAATGTGACTTTCTTCCATATGCTCTTTGCGTTCTCAGATTACGTTTTGACAACGAAGTGAGCCACAGCACAATTTGTTGGTCCCCTGGGCACAGTTCCGGGTGCATCTGTTCCGCCTGTCCCCCACCCCCTGCTATCTTGACACAGTAATAATTTCAGGCAAAGTCAAAACACAAATTATAAACAGATATTCTTCAAGCATGACGTGTAGAAATAACAGCACAAAATGGGCTGTTCTGATTTAATGCTGCCCAGGGTCTTAAATCCCCCCCTCCCCCCATGCACACTCTCCTTCCTTCCTCTTCCTCTTCTCCTTCTATCTGCCCGGCGCGCTCTCAGCTCTGGCAGCTGCCCTCACCTTTCATTATCATTCAGGAGCTCACCGTTTTTTTTTTTCGTTTTTTTTTGCATATGGAACCATCTGCTGTGTAAAGGTCAGCGAGCGAGCATGAAGGGCAGCATGATGTGCATGATGTCTTCATAAAGCATGTGACTCTGCTCCTGCCCCCGACTCCGGAGCATGTACTTTGTCCATCCATCATGCACCGCCGGCGGTGCTTGTCCAGCGCAGCCACGGAAATGCAATTAACTTCACGTGTCCAGCGTTCAGCCTTCTCATAGTGGAGTTCCGTACTTCAGAAATGCTACTGAGTAGAATTTAGAAGGGACGGAGAATAAATGAGAGAATGCTGAAAAGATGTTTGTTTTTAGGATTAGGATTTAATTTATTTTCTGGTAGTATTTCAGTTAGGCATGTGATCAAGTGAGTCATGTGCTGCACCCTTGTTTTAATGCTCTCCCATACAGTTAGCATGTAGTTAAAATACTAAAGAAAATGAAAATAGTTTTGCACCTGCTTTTCTTTTTGGAAAAGTCACGCCACTTGCAATGACATGAAGTCTCACTTTTTCACCCAGTCAAAACACTTTTGGTTAGTCCAAAAATATTAAATTCGGGGGTTAACGAGACAGAGTCAAAGATCAAAAAGCAATGGCTTTGGTACAAAGATGGCAAATAAACTGTCTGCATACATTCAGTTTGGGTTACCTTGTATATCATCACCATTGTTTTGTTTTCATTGACTGAAAAATGTAGGCGCCTTTCGGCTTGTAGTGGATTTATGTCGAGGGCAAAGCTGCTTTAGGTCCTTGGCCAAATGACTCTCCCAATTAATTGTGATTTAATACCCCTGCAAGAAATTAGACCTCTTTTTCCAAAAGGTCATTTAATTAGCACCATCAACTTTGAGGGATGAAGGTGGTGTTTCAAGATGGGGAGAGTTTTATGGACCAGCTAATCAAAATAATGCCCCTTTTTATGGTTATAGGAAGACATCTCTCAGCACTATCAGGCAGTGTTTCGTATCCTCCCCACTACACGCACATGGTGGCACGTGCTGGATTTCACTGTATTAATCACACAACTGGAAGTAGTTTTGCTTGCATTGAAGCATGGCCTCCACACTGCACTGAAAGTAATTGTCGGGCTGGCATTTCAGCCGACGGTCGTCCTCACGTTCCCTAAAAGAGGCACTTTATTGGAGTCCAGAGTGGAAGGAACCATTTGAGAAAGGGCAACTATGAAACCAGTGAAAGGGAGGAAATAATTACATGAAAAGGACACTGTTAGCATGAGACATGGTGTACACACTGAACATGACAGCTTGTGGTGCAAACCAGACCGTTCTTGGCGAATGTGTCGGAAGCAGCTGAAATCTCACACAAGGCTTTTAGCTGCTGTTCCCAAATAAAGTCCACATTTGTAGCAATGCTGCATTCTCTCAGGTATTCCAGTGGTGATGCTCTTGTTTCATTGGTGTTCATTTATAGTAGCACCCCATGCAAAATCCAAAAAGTAAAATTGATTCCTTGTGCCACAAAAAAAAGTAATAAATGAGAAATATGAGAAATCAAAGCAAAATGGAATCGTTGGTTCACAATGTTCTAATTTAATATTGGCAGCAGGCCTCTGATTTTATGGTCCCCTCTATCTTCTTACTAAAGGGGACGTTTACTCCAGCATCACTAAGTCACAAGTTTAGTAGTTCCAACTAGCCTGGCAACAGAGCGCCAGGGGAAATTCATATAAGGTATTGCTTAGTGAAGTTTTTTATGTTGTTGTTTTTGTTTTTGTTTTTGATCATATATGATCACATATGATCATCATATGGTGACAGATTGGTTCAGGCTTCTGTACTTCATTTCACTTTTCTTCTAGAATACCAGCGAATATGGAGTTGGTGTTTTGGACTTCTTATAAGGGCTTTCTCCTTATTCTCTCCTTTTCTCTGGAGATGAATAGGCATTGCTTCATGTTCCTTCTCTAAACAGAAAGGTGAATTGAGGTGAGGTGGCATGGAATATTACTATTTCTTTTCCCTCAGATGCCCTTTATGATAACAAACCTTCTCTCAAGGAATTGACTTCCGAGGACCATAAACCAGGGGTGGAGTCATACCTTATCTTCACCTCATAGACCGCACCCCAATATCCCTTTTTTTTTTTTCTTCAGTGTGTTCAGTGTCTGATGTTGTCATGGAAACATGCCCAATGTGCTAACGCCCAAAGCACTGTTCATGAACCCAAGACTCATTCCATGCCCATATACGCCCAAGAGGGATGGGGAGGGAAAAAAAAAAACTCAGATCACTAGTCACCTGTATTTAGACTTCTCCATGATACAGTAATGTATACAAGACCTTTTTCCAACCCAGGCCTCCACTGGCAAAAAAAACCCTGTCTCTGTGTCTCTGGTATACGTTAACAGCGTCTAGCATGAGCATAGCGTAATCCGGCTCGGGGGGGACCAGTTACACTCGTTTTCTCCCGCGAGTGTCTCTTTTTTTTCAGTCCTGTCGTGAGCTGTGCCAAAGCCCCTCTGAGCGGTCATGTTTTTCTGTGTGCGTGGGTGTGCATGAGAGACAGTGTGTGATTGTAATGCGAAGAGATGGTGAGTTGTTTCGGCTTTTAGCAAAGGATGGGAGAAATAACACCGGAGGTGTCGGGAGATGGAGGGATACTCTCATTGGTCGTACGGGGGCCGCTAAGATTAATTGAGCGATTAAGGTTTAAAACCCATGTCAGCACTCTGCAGTTCTAGGCTCCATTAGTCCAAGAGGAGAGAAGAATCCAGATGGTTCATTCAGATAATTGTACAGAAAACAGCAGCATTGGAATTCCATGTCAATAAGGCATGGAAAGTGCTGTTTATTTTGAGTTATTACTAAAGGGGACTTAAATCATGGAACAGAAATATCTTTCTTTCCTCTATTTTCTCTCTCCATCTGTCCCAGAGCTCCTTTAAACTCTTTGCATGTAACATGCTGTTGAGTTCATTGAGACACCTTTCAATTCAATGCTAATCCCAACAAGTGTGCTTTGGAGGAACAGTGGTGAGCACATCCATGGTAAGGCTGACATGTCCTCTGAGTCACAGCCTGGAATCTCCATTGTCTGTCTGAGGGGTGTCTGAATGACATTGTCTGAAAGACAATGAGTGTATTCAGATGTGTTTCAGCATGCTGAGAACTGAGGAGTGAATAAGGGCCGTCTAATGGCACTTTGCCTTTTTTCTCCTGAAGAACTACAACTTCACTTCACTTCACTTCACCATTCAATGGACAATGAACACAAGCTAATTGTTCAGTGATTGCTATTTTCAGTCTATAAATACTACGATGGCTGATTTATCAGGAAAATCTTATCAGGAAATCTTTCCAAAGAAAACACAGTATAAACATTCTGTTTTTGGCCAACTTTGCCAAATTTAACTTAATATTTTTAAGTTAAATATTATTCTGTTTAATAAATATTGCTGTCATATATTGTCATTGGTAATAAATAAAGTTATTAGCCCTTTGTTGAGACGTTTAGCCAAATAGAAATACGTAAAACTAAACAGACCACAAAACGTGTATTTTCATAAATTTCAAGCTGGCAACAAATAGTGTGCATATATGCATTTTAATTGATTAAGTAATGTTTGTGCTTTTCTAGTATAGCCAAACAGTAAAAAAACAGTTCAAATTCCTACACCACCATTTCTAAAAACTCTGAAAATGTGATGCTCTACCAAATACTTTTTTTCAGAAAAAAACACATTATAGAAACAGATTCCCATGGTTTAAAAAAATAAACAAATAAATTATTTTTAAAAAAACAGTGCGCTTTGGTTAATTTCTCAGAAATGAAAAAGTTCATATCAAGTTTATATAAAAATGTTCATTTGAAAAAGGTAAAGCCATTTATTCTGCAATACCTTAAATCCAACACTGAATGACATATATTTATGAGCTGTTAAGCAACCTTACTGTGACTCAAGCACCACATGTACTGCAAGTACTCTTATTTGAACCCATCTCTCTTCATCACTATTGCCGAGGGGATTTTACTATTCAAGTGATTCTCAAGACATATTCATGACTAGAGGGAATGAAAGAAGCAGAAGCAGAACCGTGTAACATTTTGTAGCAAAATGATCATTATTATTCTGATTCCCTGCCATTTAACTATAACTGCCTTACAATGACATTTCTCAGAATGCAGCCAAGATCTGTGACCTGCAGTGCTGGTTCTCAGTCAGTGTGTCTTAGCATCATAACTGAGCCAACAATCATAATGCCAGAATAGACAAACTGAGCTTTAAATCATTAACCCCACGTGCAGTCTGAGGTTTATCACCTGAAAGTGTGTGTGTGTGTGTGTGTGTGTGTGTGTGTGTGTGTGTGTGTGTGTGTGTGTGTGTGTGTGTGCGCGCATGCACGAGAGCATTTGTATGTGTGTATGTGATAGAAATGGAAGAGTTACTCTGCAAAGTATAATGACAAAGCAGAGATTGGTGACGATTCTCTGTCTAACCCCCGGCAAACAAGCAACCATTAGACAAGAATCTCTCTGATGACAGGAAGAGAGCTGGGGTTGTGGGTAGTGTGGTTCGTTGGTATGTTAACCATCACAGCGCACCTGCCGGCCGGCTAGCCTCCCCTGCTGCGCGATTGTGTGTGTATTTATGTGCCTAGATTACAGTATTGTACGCTTGTATCTGGTATTTGTTAACGTAATGACTTACCGTAGGTCGTAACCCCCCTTATCCTCCTCAATTTCCCACCAGGCACCAGGCCCTGTTGGCAGCCATCAGCGAAAAGGATGCTAACATCGCCCTGCTCGAATTTTCCACTTCCAACATGTTGAATCAAGACGAGTTGATGGCCCTAAAAAGAGAAAAGGACATTCTCATGTTCCAAATCAAGCAGCAGGTAAAAGTCTGAGTGGCACAGTTATAAGGAGCCTACCTGCATTATACATGAACTACATTCATGTTTGTTTGTTTGTTTGTTTCTTGTTAGGTCTCGCCAATTACCTAATAACATTTTCTAATAGCAGGTCTCTTCCGTCGCATAACAGCAATGGCCAGCAATGGGAAGGCAATGACCAAAACACACCTATTCTATGATGACTATAACTGACCACAGCATTAAGATTGTTGGTCACATACTGGCATACTGGGTTTTTTTGTTGTTGTTGTTGTTTGTGCAAAGATGTAAAATACTAACCATTAAAATTTGTCTGATCTAGGCTGACCCAAAAGCTGAAATGTGGCATAATGCTTTGGGAGAGTGTTCCCAGTGAATGTATGGCCAAGTGTATACTATTGTCTATATGCACCTTTATATTGCCAAGTAGTTCTTTTACATGCGCACCATCTGGGTTACCATCATACCATCATGCCATCATACCTCATCCAATGTACCATCATCTTCACTGTGTAGAAATTGTTACTCTCATAACATCTATAATTGGACAGTCGATCCTTTGAAATATCCAGTGATTTGCCTTCTCTGAATTGATAAGCAATTCATTTACATTCTGGTGATTGTCATTAAGTTTACCGTAGAGTTTGGACTATGACCTGGCTGGCTATTGATTGCGTTACTTATGTAGGTTTAATGAATGTGATAAATCATTTAGGTCACTACAGACCACGTCATTGGTTTTGCTGGTGGCTAATGCTAACAAGTCTGAGTCAGACTGAATTCTGGGAACAGTGGAGGGATTTGTAGGCTAAACAGATGCCTTTTCTGTTTTCCCAGGGCTCCCAAAGAGTAAGCAGCTGCAATACAGTCTCAGGAAAGAAATCCCCAACCAATGACCAATTATTTTCAATGTGTCTTACAATATTGTGCATGTCATTTGGTGATATTTTAAAACCTGATTTGTATATACTAGAAATTATTTATATATACAGTGTGAGGTAAGATATTTTGCATATCTGTTATTTTTCTTGCTTCAAGCAAGCTTTTTTATAATTAGTGTCATGGATTAGGAGACTACTCTTAACAAACTGTTCTTAACAAACTGTGTGGATGTAACTAACATGATATCAAGGTCCAGAAATATTTTGAACATAAATACATTGATACATCAGAATTATGGTTAAAAAAATGCTTAGCTCTTTTTGTGCTGAATTGATTCAATTTATTTATACAACCAAGTCAGAATTATATATCTAAAACATCAGGATGGAAAAATAATTATTCACTAATTTTATCAATGCATTGATCTGGCTCGAAAATCAGACTAGTCATTCAGAAAAGAAAGCTTGAAATGTAATATATCTGTCAACATTCTGCCATGTAAAATTCATAACAATACATAGTGCCAGGAAATCCAATGACTTAATCTATTCAAACACATGCATCTCCACCACTAGGTGGCCCACATGAGGAAATGAAACATATTTAGCAACCTCTATATGTAATCAGACTGTATCAGTGATGGTAGTCTGATTTGCATACACACACACGTATTTATATATATGCTTGTGCTATATATGATTTACTTTCATGCAGTACAACTTCCATTGAAGTCTGTATGCATGCATGCATGCAGTTTCAAAGTAAATCCAGACTGACCCATTCCTTCACAGTAGCCTTAAATCAGGGATACTCAGATACACATACAAGTGCATACAAACTTGTCATCACACGCATGAACACCATACTCTACACTAGAGCCACACAGATTTATCACAGATTTAAAACAACAGCACTTCCCACTAAAACATAGTCACATGACCTCCTTCCATGGCCAGACAATTGTGACAATGTACGAACATGCCTAACCAAGTGGAAATGAGCACCAGCGTTCAGTCAAGTGATGCTCTCATATATGAAAATACACTGCTTGCATTAGTTATGTCCACTCTGCTTCTGCTCTTAAAGGCATGCAGATGTAAGGTAATATACAGAGTGTATAGAGTGACCAGTAGAGTTTTGCTGTACTTCTGCAATTTCACATGAAATTTATGGCAAAGTGAACTATGTCTTCAGTGGAGTCTGTCTCTCCAACTCTTTCCCTCCTACTCCCTTGGACCTTTTCTCTGTGAATGCTGAATGCACACACTTGCACACATACATATTAGTCTTCACTTTGTAGTGTACTTTGTCAGCCATTAGACAATTTGCTGACAGATATCCTGACCAGGACCTGAGTAACAAGTCAAGGTCAAATACTGGAGATTGCCATCTCCTTGCTACACATGCACGCGCACACGCACACACACACACAAACACACACACACACACACACACACACACACACACACACACACACACACACACACACACACACACATCTTATCACACATCACATGCATAGACAGTGGAAGGAAGAACATGTGATCTAGTAGTGATGTGTTCCAAATGAATTAGAATCATATCATCCACCCACAATTTTCAACATTAAAAATGAACACTCTGGACACTATGAGAAAAAAGAGAAAAAGTAGAAACATTACTGCTCACTCCCACCATTAACATCCTCATAACATATGCATTAAGCTTATTTGGGTCTCCTGGTTTTGTGGTCCTCTATTTTGTCTCCATATGCACACATTCATAAACATAGACAAGCACACATTATAGACTGCATCCTATCCATTCGCCTCACTACCTGCAGAGTGGGTCTCCATAAATCAGTCTGAGTTTAGAGTGTTCTGCCAGTCCCTACACTGTGATGGATGCTCACTGGCATTCCTTACTTTGATGTCAGAGGGGAACGTTGAAGACGGTGTTCCCAAGGGTGCATCCCTTCTGATAGCTGGTGCTAGAGTACTCTGTAACTGTACACTGGTGTATTTGTGTGTGTGTGTGTGTGTGAGTGTGTGTGTGTGTGTGTGTGTGTGTATGTGTGTGTGTGTGTGTGTGTGTGTGTGTGTATGTGTGTGTGTATGTGTGTGTGTGTGTGTGTGTGTGTGTGTGTGTGTGTGTGTGAGTGTGTGTGTGTGTGTGTGTGTGTGTGTGTGTCAACCACAAGGGTATTGGAATTTGGAGAGCTCTGTAACAGATGACACTGATCATCTCTGTCAGACATCCCCTGATTTCCCAATCTGTCTCAATCTCTTCAATCTCTCTGCCCAGGCTAATGTCTAAATGCTGCATCATGTGTTTCATCAAGGGATGATTTTTATGACAAAAAGTCATTCTTCAGATGTGCTATTGTAACTGACTGATTGGCAGTGCCACCAGGCCAATTATTACCCATTTTACAGACTTCCACTGAAAACGTAGTAATAATAGTAATTTGATTTACATTTGTTAAGCTATAGCCATTGTGAAAAAATAAGTTTTTTAGTGCAGAAATTATCTTCATCCATGGATTCAAATCAATGATCAAAGTCATCCCTGGCACTTGAAAATGGTCTGTTGTCAGTCCAGCAGTGTGCAAAGACAGCTCAGATATCTGGAGAGGTCTTGCAGAGAGACTGTTGAGGTTTTGGATTTAAAGCACAGTGGCAAGAGGCCTGCACATCTACATTCATATGTAATTTTTTTCTAAGACTTCTCTTTTTACAGTAAAGATCTGCAGATAGTTCAAGTGCTTGGTAATACAGCCAAACAGCAATCAGTAATCAACAACTGAGCTGCTGTGTATTTTTGCAACTGTGTGAGGGAATTTTTTTAAATATTCTTTTTATTCTAAAAATAATTATTTTCACCTGTACTAGTACTTTTTTTGAGCAAGATAATTCAGTGCTCTGTTTATACACACACACACACACACACACACACACACACACACACACACACATAGAGTGGATATGAGTGTGCTCACATGTTTAGAATACCATCTAGTATGCTCAAAGTATATGACAGTGTGCATGTTTTAAGTCTTTTGAATACATGTTCAATTGTGACAGTTTACAGTGTGTAAACCTGGCTGGAGATCATTAAAAAGGTGTTTACCTAGAGCTTGTAGTAATTAACACTAATCAGTCTCACATTCCAAGACTACTGAGCATGCTATTATGGAAGATATTACAGTAAAGTTGAGTTACGAATTAAGACCACAAAGGCCCAGTGCTTACTCAGGGCTCCATGAAATTTGTGAAAATGCTAAGATATCTCAAATTGTGTAGATACAGTATTGCAATATGGGAAAGTCTGGTCAAAAATGTACTCAGAGATACTCAAAACCACTGTGATAGATGTGTCTTCAGGATTGATTAGGAATCTTCAGAGTTCAGTAGGGAGTTTTTTATACTTGGCATTGAGTGAGAATGCATGGCATCACCGTACCCTTTAATGTCTTCTAGACATCTAATTTCTCACACTTCATTAAGATACATATATACAAGCACACACAAGTTAAGGTTTGCCCTTGCGGCACTGAGTTGCACAATTTGAATGTCTTTCCTTCCAAGGTAGTACATAGCCCAATGAAAACATCCATCTGTTCAAACTCTTTATATTTTGTGTGTGTGTGTGTGTGTGTGTGTGTGTGTGTGTGTGTGTGTTGGATACAGAACTGTAAGAAAGAAATAATAATGTGCTAAAAATATCAGATGCATTTTTACAATTGACCACTATACAGAGAAATATATGAATGCATGTGTATGCAAAGATGTTAAAATAAAGAGTTCTATAGTAATGGCTAACTAATTGCTTGCTTACTAGCAATGAAAATAACAGTCTTACAGTCCCATTTGTGCATTACAATTTTTATCACAATTTCCTTATTCATGTACATAAAGGGACATATGTACATATTCTAAGATTGTGAGTTCACTAGAATATGGGGAAAGACTTTTATTTTAAAATTTTCCATCATGCAGATGTCATTTTGGACCTGTGTGGGAAGTAATGGGGCATTCACTCAGCAAAGGATATTGAACCTTGACTTTTTGCCTCCTCTCAGTGCAAAGAATGAATTAAATTATTTAGTTATTCATTGCATTTATATGTACATTGAATAATGAGCTGATTTGGAGCTATTTGTTATTTAAGTCACATGCTGACACACGTGCACTCAGGTTATCTACTTTATGCTCGGAGGTGATGATAAGTCTTATGGTGCATACTACCCAAAGATCATGTCCTGAAACAGAAATGGTCATATAACGGCACTGACCCACATAGGACATCTGCTGATGTCTGTCAGCTCCTGAGGTCACCATGGAAAAGAAGAGAGATCGGGGGGAAATAAAACAGACCAAACTAATACGTAGTGTGTCTACCTTCCGTTCTGAGGCAAAGGCAGGAGAGTATGTACCTTCCAAGACAGCAGTGATCTGTGATGCAGCCAGTCCCATGACAGTGCGCAGGCTAATTCTCCACGCTAAACACGTCTGGGACTGGAATTCTCCACAGCAGGCATTTGTCTCCAAGCAAGCCCAGTCTGTCATTTGGCCCTTAACAGTCATGTCACTGCATGGACCATTAACTTTAATGTGAACCTTAAAAGTAATATTTAACCTTTGCCCCACAGATGCCAGTGCTGGATGATAGCATTCAAAATGTAGTTTCCATTTTAGAGGCGCCAAGCTTGACCTCCAGCCTCCAGTGCTAATGGGCTCGTTTCATCTCTCCGCATTGTTCGCTCATTCACTTGTATGTTTTATTATTTTCTTCCTCTTTCATTTTACCATTTCCTGTTTTTTTTATATATATGTGTTTTATAGTGTGGATGAGTAAAGGAAGAAATGCAAGGTTTCAAGGATTCCTTTCTCAAAGGTGTGTTTAGAGAGCCTAGTGTCGATTTGTCGGATTTGAGAAAGACATGCACATTGCAGTCAAAAGGGGCCAGATGTTTTTCAAAGCATATTTGACTGGCATGCAGTTGATTGTTTAATGACCATTGCTGAAAAAATTGATCGTTAGATTATAAACATCTATGTTATCTCCTGCTAAAGTCCTCTGGCACGTCACCCATCCCAAACCTCTTGGTCAAAATGCATTTTTCTGTGTAATTTTAATCAGTTTTAATGAATGATAGGGAAAATTGCCCTCATTTATCATGTGTATATGCATTTCTATAATGCAGTGGCCAGCATCATGCACAAAATAAATACCAGTTAACTTTTCCCCGACAGAAATAATTTAATCCAATTAATGCGCAATTGTGAATATGCACAATGTCCAACAGAATTATAATATTTTTACTAGATGCTTGAACTCATCCAATATGTTGCCTGTCATAATTCATAACATGAAGCTTTTTTTTTTTCAGGACTCCTACATGTGCACTCCTGATAATTTTTAACAAACCTGCTAAGCTTTGAAAGTGTTTATACATCTGCAACTGTTGCTTGGGAGACAGATTGATCTTTTTTGTTTTCTGTTTTTATTTATTTTGCAGACACAAAGCAGGATGAAGCTCATTGCGGAAAATTACGAAAATGGTCATCTTCATCCCCATCATTCTCTTCATCTTCAGCATGGACACCTGGGAATAATTCACCACCGTGGACCACCGAGAGTGCAACCTTCATACACCAGCCACTGTCCCCACCTAGAGCAGGTAAGACACACACACACACACACACACACACACACACACACACACACACACACACACACGCACGCACACACACGCACGTCTCTAGGCCTGCTTAACAGGTCAAGGTGTAGTTGGTATGCCGTAAATAGATGTTTGGAGGTTTAATAAGTCTTGGTGCAGACTTTGGGACTTGACTAGACTTGACCTCACCCATTCTGGCACTGAAAGGTGACCCAGTTCCAGTAACTGCCTCCAATCGCCATCACACCACCATTACTCAGCAATTCTGATGAAAGTGTATCATAGATTAGATCAGCCCCAGATTCTTTTGCACACAGCAGAATTTGTCCCTAAATGACCAAAGGAAAGAAAGAGAAACTTTGCCTGATTGGCTGTTCGATTACAAGCTGTTACTGCAAATTCCTGCCATGTGGGTGCTACTGATATCAGAATGCAGCCTTTTGAAAAATGAAACTTACCCACCCACACACTCACACACACATTCTCTAAATCAAGAATTTGAATATCTAGGAATCTGGGGGTGTTTTCCCCTTTTGCTTTAATGTATGCTGTTTGAAGTGGATATGGGGGCATTGTACTAAATCACAGCTGATTTACAATGAGCCAAACAGAGCACTACTATCATTGAATTTCGTGTAGATTCACACCTTTGAAAGCTTATAATTTAGTTAATTCACGCGTGTTTAGATGTGGCATTTTTGAGAACACAGACACACATACACACACTCTCACACACAAACACATATAAACTGACTTCATGTGTATCATCTCCAGCTTTCCTCAGGTCAAACAAATGCCTTGGCAGTGAGACAGCTAGCTGTCATCATCATTGTGTGTGTATGTGTGCACAACTTGGGCAGGTGAGAGAAGGCTGTATTCCAGACACTGACGGATTATAATCATATCAAGTGGGAGAAAGATTAATTATCCACTCATTCTCACTGTCTTGCAACCCACATACACACGTGCACCCATGGGCGTGCACACACACACACACACACACACACACACACACACACATTCCATCAGTCATAGTCGTAATACAGTAATAACTGTGAGATTTATGGGAGCCAGGGGAAGCCCTCAGCAGCGAGAGAGCTCCTTTTCAGTGTCAGAGAGACCCTGCAGCCCACACATAGATTAAGTTTTGCTATCAGACTGAGTCAAAACATAACACCTTTCTGTTGCTGTCACAAAACAATTTGGTCCAATATATATATTGTAATAAATGTTCAATTAGTCTTCTTAAAAATGCAAATGAAAAGCAGATCAAAATGTATGAGCTGAAGAAATGACTTTTTAGTTCAAAAGCTATAAAAGCACAAAGCTTTCCACTTGGTTAATTCAATCAATCACAAGGAAGTGTATTGGGACGCAATAGTAATTTCTTGCTACCACTAAAACTCTCTTGGTGAATGCACACACACACACATACACACACATACACAGACACACACACACACGCACACACACACGCACACAACTATATACCAGGTGTAGCCAATTATTTTGGAGTGATTCACCGCATGGCCATGCGTGTGCTCCCACATGCAGTACTCATCCGCTGGTTTATAGAGCATGTAGCTGAACCAGGGTCATGGTGGAGCTTTGAGAAGCATAATGCTGGTGAACCTATAGCCTTTATCTGGATCAAAGGTGAAGCCCTAGCTATGCCAACAGCTACAGCACCGGGCTTCAGTGTACTTTTATCTTAGCGGTGTAGGAATACTGTCACCTGGTCTGAGTCTCTGTGATCTGGATCACTTTGTGAGAAAACTGCACATAGCATAACTGTTGCTCTTGACTGCACTTGCACGTGGTGCACATAGACACACTACTTTTTCACACAAACACACACACACACACACACACACCCACACACACACGCAAAGCGCATAGAGTACATGATTTAAAGAACCATAAATGCATTCAGTAATCTTATCACAGTGTTGCCTCCCTAAACTTGTTAGAAACTTTTTATATTTCCATTATAGTTAGTAGAATGCAATGTTAATATTGCAAAATTTACTTTAAATAGTTTATGTAGTTCTAAATTAAAAACCATGCCAACTCCAATTGCACTCCAATCGGCACTTACCGTATGTGTAAAGTTTCATATCAGATGTTAAACATGTAAATATTTTTCCTCCAAATGTCATTTTGCTACACTCTTAATGGAGACGAGCTTTATGGAGCCTGCACTGGTCCAGCTCAGGCCTTACTCTATCAGCGCTCTAGGAGGGGGCCAGCTAAGTGTGTGTGCTATGCTGAAAGCACGTAGACCTTGTTAAAGGTATGGGGGAATAACAGAAGAGCCTGTAAAAGTCTGCTCGTTTTACGGTAAGATTGTAAAAGTACAGATGGAAATGCTGTGCACTGTAATGGACTGGAAGAGTGAGTGGCATGTGGAGCATGCTGGGAAAGCATGGCTAAACAAATCTAAAGTTGGTAGCTAAGCAGAGAGAGTAAAAAGAGGGCGTTGTTTGAGAGACCAAAAGAGAGAGAATGCGAGCTTAGGTGAGCATGTGTGGTTCATGGAAAACATGGAAATTTTTTTATATCCCTCATTTGAAACACACACATGCCTGCATTCACACGCAGGCCACACCAACCATTTCTCTTGTGCTGCTGCTCTCTCATCTCCATATGCGACCCCTCAACCTTTGGCCTTTGCAGGGAAGTTCACCGCAGGTCAGGACCATACTCCTGAGGTGCGACTGTTTTTCTTTCAAATACACTCATCCTCATCCCTCCTGAATCTGCCTCTTTTATCTGAGCATGATTAATCACTCTATTTGTTTTCTTCCGAATGAGAGCAGCAGAGAGGGAAAGACAGAAACAGAGAGACAGACAGACAGCGAAGAAGGGGGAGGAAGAGGGTGATTAATGATGATGAAGAGCTGGAGACTGTTGCCTGGCCAAGCCTATTGGATGGAAAGATATTCTCAGAGCCATTACAAACAGATATTTCTTTCTCAGTCTCTCTCACACACAAATACGACAACACAAACACACACTCAGAAGCACAGACTCACACACATATCAACATTAGAATGTACATGCATAATTGTATCCACATCCAAATAAACAATCATGAATATTCTGTCATTGAATCCTCTTTAATATAGATCACACATGCACACAGAGAAAGATGGGGGGGGGGGTGAGAGAGAGAGAGAGAGAGAGAGAGAGAGAGAGAGAGAGAGAGAGAGAGAGAGAGAGAGAGAGAGAGATACACAAGACCACAACACTTTCTATAACTACCAGCTCTTTTGGCCATGTCTATCATGTAATGTTTGACATGAGTAAGATATAAATAAGATGTGAAGATTGAGTTCTGTTTTATTGAACTGCAGTAATGATCACTTGCTCACTGTCATCAAGGCTAATCCATTTATGACTACAAATCCCCTAATGACAACAATGTTAGTGATGGTACAGACGCAAGAACACCTTAGATGCTAATTGAGTGGGTGCATAAAGGATTAGATCTTAATACTTATGTTCATATTAGCTCAAGTAAAATATTTTGTTCAAAGAAAACTTTCTCTTTTTGTGTTTTTGATGTTTTACTTATTCTTTAATGTTTACTTAGTCTTATGAACCTAGTAGTTACATCTAATCAAACAAATAAAGTGGCATGTGGTAACAATACTAAAACCATGTTAATATCTTTTCCACAATGGGCTGCCTCTAATACAATAAATTGCACAAACATAAGATATTTTTGGCTGTGTTCACTTCATCTGGCTCCCTCCCTTATAGCACCCTTCAATCCAAAGCAGTAAACAGGGTGATTAATGATGGTGCACATCAGCTGGATTACATTAATCTTCTACTCGACCTTATTTCTCTGACACACACATGGCCATGCACAAATACCCACAGTGGAATGCTCAGTTTTATAAAACACATGCATATTCTGTTATGCTTCACTCATATTATGGGTGTATATCTTATGAAAATGGATTTCTTCTCATCTTAGGATGATGAAGAGGGCATCTGGGCGTGATTGTTGCCATGGTAATCAGTGCTCCTACTGCTAGCCAAAAGGTGAGTAATGAAGAATGATGCTGATGATGGCATTTATGAGAATGATGAAGCTCCAGACTTTTCTTTTCTCTGGCTGGACCAGGATCTCTTAGTAACTGCTTACATGTAGTGGCTAGCTGGGAAATATGAGGTTGGGATCAGGAAATGCCTAAATAGCACTTAAACTGTGTCCATTGGACCCAAGTTAATCCTAAAGCAGAACTGGAATTACTGTATGCCACAAAGTCCCATACATGTATGCATACCCCAGACCATCAACCGTTTACAGTTTATGCCTTATTAAAATGGCAGACTGAGAATAACCAGAGAACTTCTCCCATACACACCAGCAAGGTTTAACATGCTAAGCCTACCTGGAGTGTATGGAGAGGTTAGTATTAATTAGAAAGCTCCAGGTTATTTATGGTTAGCCTAAAAGCATGCGGTAAAGAATGTTGGATCATAAAGGGCAATCTCTGTTTCCACAGTGAGATATGCTGCAGTACATACACACAACAAACGCACCAAACAAAATAATGCAGAGACATGCTCATGGAGTCAAGTACAAATATCCCAAATACCAAATATAAATTTAAAGCCAGAAAATGAGGCATTTTCTGTAAGTTAATAAAAGCAATTTAAACAATTTAAACTTGATTTGCTTTGATTAGCTTACAGAAAATGCCTCATTTTCTGGCTTTAAGTTTAAATTTGGTCTTTATATATATATTTGGTCTATATATATAATCGCTTTGATTATCTTAGTAAAAACTCATCTGGACTTAAAAGCTTCATTTTATTGTATTGGCAGCAAAAGGTTATGCATTAGCATCAAAATCATCATTATTCCATATGGAAATGGATATGCAGTCTAAAATATTACAATGTATCTTAATATTAAATTGTATGGATGGTTGTGAATACTGCAGCAGAAGGACAGAGATCATTTGCACAGAAGGACAGAGTGGTACATTAGTGTGGTATATCAAATGGATAGTTTTTCATAATGGGTGGATGTGGATTCCTTGAAGCACTAAAGTTTCTGTTAATTTTTTGTAACTATATCCACGATATGCCTACATTCCATCATGCCTTGCACGACATGTATGCAAAATCTGGGAAGCCAGAAACAGATTCAGTAGCTAAATACTAGGCTGCTCACAATAAAACTGCATTAAAGTAAGGTGATATTGTGTTACCTCCTCCTTCTATGATATTTCTATACTTCTATTGATGTAATGTATTCCATCCAATGGGGCAATGTGAAGCTTTTCTTGTCTCCGGTTCACACTCAGCTACTGGTATTCTCTTTTAGGCAGTAGGTATGTTCCAGTATACAGCTAGGCAAACACACACACACACACAGACACAGACACACACACACACACACACACACACACACACACACACACACACACACATACATGCTTTTATATATATATATATATATATATATATATATATATATATATATATATATATATATATATATATATATACATATATATATATATATATATACATAGATATATATATATATATATATATATATAGATATATATATATATATATATATATACACACTAACTCGCCACTTTATTCGGTACACCAACTGTTCCTTAACACATATATGTAATCAGCCAATCGTATGGCAGCAACTCAATGCATTTAGGCATGTAGGCATGTCAAGACGACTTGCTGAAGTTCAAACCGAGCATCAGACTGGGGAAGAAAGGTGTTCAAGTGACTTTGAAAATGCCATCGTACTTGGTGCTAGACGGGCTAGTCTGAGTATTTCAGAAACTGCTGATTTACAGGGATTTTCATGCACAACCATTGAGAGAATGGTCCAAAAAAGCGAAAATATCCAGTGACAATGTCCTGAAAGAAAATGCCATGTTGATGCCAGAGGTCAGAGGAGAATGGCCAGACTGGTTTGAGCTGATAGAAAGGCAACAGTAAGTCAACCAAGGTATGCAGAAGAGCACCTTTGAGCACACAACACTTCAAACCTTGAAGTAGATGGGCTACAGCAGCAGAAGACCACACCCTGAGCCAGTCCAGTCAAGAACAGGCAACAAAGGATGCAATTTGTACAGGCTAACCAAAATTGCTAAAAGAAGCTTGGAAAAACATCATCTAGTCTGATGCTATCGTATCAATATGGACCAAAATATACTGATAGCCTAGATCTTGGACAGCCTTGATCCTGGAGCCTGGATCTAGATGAACCCTATTTTGTACCTCTTCAGACCTTGTGCTTCTCAGGTACCATCATTGGTGTTGGTGCATGGACTCATTGTCTGGTAGGGGTGATGATGATGATGATGACGATGATATTCCATGGCTTGTGCTGGCTCCCCTTGCCGTAGCAATTGTGTTATACCCCGTCAATATAGTTGTGAGAGTTGTTTCTGTGTTAGCCTTTCATTTCGACAATCCTCTATTCTCCACTCTGACCATGAGTGTCTTCTATTTATTCCAGTAGCCCAAAAACATCTGAAGCAGGCGTCCAAGTCGGTGTGACTCTTGTTTTGAACTCATTGTTTAGTGAGGTAAAAGGCTATCAGGGTTCAAGCCCCCAATTTCCTGTACCAAAGTCAGTGATATAACCCACTGATCAACCAATGCCCTGATTGGAAATGCAAACTTCTTGCTTTCAGTATCTCCTTTCTCTGCAAACACACAAACAGGATTTGTGGTTACCCCAGGATTTAGTAACTCTCTTCACATCTAAACAATCTATGGTTCTTACAAGCAGTGCAGTTTTGGATTATTCTCTTTCTTATTTTAGAACATTAAATTGTTGGTGAATCTGCAAAACCTGATCCATTGCAAGGATTTGGAGTTGGAGGAGAATGTACTCTGCTCTGATCAGCTGGTCTCAGGTTGCTTTTTGATTGCAGACTCTTTGTTTATTTTCCTGGCCATGGTGATTCTCTTTAATGAAAGAGGGATGTTTTTTTCCTGAGGAGAAAGA
>NC_137516.1:8072500-8075000 GCF_041902795.1 Electrophorus electricus | reverse complement strand
GCTGATTAGAGAAGGCAGGGTGGACAGAGACAGAGTGGAAGAGAGAAGGAAGGGAAAAATGTAAAGAAAATGTCAGTAAAGTTAGCTGACTGCAGAAAATGAAGTGAAGGGGGAAGCAGCAGGAGAATAAATGTGAAGATGGGAGAGAAAATATGGAAAATAAAGGAGGTGCTGCAGTGGTGGGGGAGATACAAGGAATGCTAGATGGAAGGATGTGAAGGGAAGGGCAAAAATGAGTGGGAAAGGTCAGCAGGTTCCTGTTTGCAGCGATGGCTTCAGAAATTACAGGACATGATCAGCTCGGCAAACTGGTCTTGATTGGACACAGTCCTTCCCAGTGGTGCTGTTTGTTTGCTCTCTTCCAATTGGCTCTCATTTTTGCGAGGCCAGACTCTCTCCCCACTCCTCCGTCCTGCATTCTCTGGGCCTTAAATGGATTTTTGGCAGAATTTTGTTTGACGTTTAGAAAGCAGAAACACCTTGTCTGGCACATCGCTCACTTCTTCTTGTAGACTAAAAGCCATGGCCAATAGACATGCGATGTGTAAAGTGATCCAACCGTGAAGAACAGCAATCCAGTACAACACGGTCTCACGATTTGTAGGAATTCACACAAGCCAGATCCTGTGAAATGTTGTGAACATTTAAGGTTAGGGCTTGGACCAGTTTTCATGGTGAGAATGGTACTAAGCAGTGCATACATATGACACTGGACAAACTCCATCTTACTTGTAATAATTCCCATGAATTTTTTGTGGGACTAGGTATGGGTCAGAGAGATTTACCGTTCTGAGAGATTTACCGTAGAGCTGGTGGCACACAGAAGTATATGAAACAAAATAAGCAAATCACATAAGCATATCTCTGTATCATTACAATCCTTGGGCTTCATTTCTATGCATGTGACCTTAAATCTTCATTGTGTTGAAATCCATGCCAGAGCCAATTCATAAATTCTGAATCTGACATGAAGTTATGCTTACATCTGGTTTGCAAGTCCACACTATGCATGGCTCTATGCAAATTTTGTAAACAAAACCCCTCATTTTTATGAATTTTGACAGAGTGCTTCTGCTCCAGTACAATGAATAATCTACACTGAATTCTAGCCTGAATACCCTGAGTTTTAATAAAAGACAAATGATGGATAAAACACACTTTTTAAAATGCTTAATATACAGTATTATACATACCTGCTCATATCCCAAAGCACAAAACTGTTTAGGTAGGACAGAGTGTATTCATACAGACCAGCTTCATGACATTCTACCTGGTCCAGAAGGGTTCTAGGAAAGTTCAAGGCAAGAGTATAAGAGCTAGAATATTAGAACTGCACAGTCCTGGCACTGGATAAAGACATTTAAACTTGCCACCACACACACCTTACAGAATTTGTTCAATTTAATTTATATCAATGACTTGTCAGTATGATAAAGAGCTATTTTAAGAAGCCTACTTTAAAATAGAAAAATGTAGAAGACACTAGATATATGAGACAGGCAAATCAGCTGCATTGCCTGATGAGTCTCTTTACATATTTGAGTGCAACCGCCCTGTATTTGTGAGATGCAGAGAGGGCATGTACTTGAGCTCTGTATTTGTGTTATTATAGCATAGGCTTGAGATTGAATTAAAATTGCATTTCGTTGGGCAGTCCTTCAGCAAAGTGTTCCAAAACACCTCTAAATTATGCAAGAAGTGTTTGACAAAGAGCTGTAGAATGTATGATCTGGCCGAAACAGTCAGCAACCCACAAGTACCCTATATGTCCAGGAATTACTGCAAAAGATCTGGGCATTTTAAGTGCATTCTGGCTGAGACTTGTTAACCGAATGCCTTGTTATTAGTGCAAAAGGAATTTTTTGTAGTGTAAGATTCAGAGACATTTTTGTTTGTTTTCTTAAGCACTGATGCTTTTTGTTTTGTATCTTATAATGTTTTCATTATTTAAAGTATTGATTGATTCAGAGAACTTAAAGCATCACCAGTTATTAAAAGGGGAGGGACGCGTTTCAAGCGCGCGTTTGATTGTTGTGACAAGTCTTGACGAGATGTGTTACCTTTTCTCTACTTTTCATTTCCTCCCATCATATGTCTTTCACCTTTTCTTGTTCGTCTGTCTCCTTTTCCCTCATTCCCTCTGTCCCACATGGATTATCTTTCCTCCATTAGACCTTGGACTCCTCTGTAGCCTTAATGCACGGTTTCAATAACTCTGCCACTCCCTGTCCTGCATGGTATGCATAATTCATAAACAAATACACAGGCCATATATATTAGGCCCAAGTTCTGGGATGCTGAGGTGATTTCTTCCTTTCAAGCCCTCTAGTCTGGTTAAATGAAGAGAATAGCACCCAAATAAACATCTAGGAGATGAACAGGCTGTAGAGTACATGCATTTTTTAGACGCTGAATCATTTCTTTCCCTTGAACAAAGCTTTTTAATAATTTGTTTACCTGAGGTTATGGCACTTTAATAGGAAAATGGGTGTGAGGCTGG
>NC_137516.1:8050000-8065000 GCF_041902795.1 Electrophorus electricus | reverse complement strand
CAGCAATAATTGCCCCTACTCTCAACATACCCATACACACACTCTCTTATGGCCCAAATGACTGAATTGGTGTTAATAGCATAATGAGAGAGTTGAATTGAGCTGAGGTCAAGGAGCAGTAGTAGTTTGGAGGGTTGGGTGGAAAGGAAAGGAGGATGAAGAGAGGATTGCTTTTGGTCTCTCTTTGGTTGGAATACTGTGAAGTGGATAATTTTCACTTTTTGCACATCTGAACACACCATACACATATGCATGTGTGCATTCACACACACACATACACAGACACATAAGAGCTAGCCAACAGACAACTCTACCACTGCTCAGCACAGCCATAAGAATACATTGTGCAGGAGAGTTGCTGAAATCTTTTGGTAAGGTGGTAGACAAGGCATTTTAAAAACTCTTAGTATCTTATCGGTATATTAGACAACAATAAGTGCAACAAAGGAGCAGTCAGCATCAGTGTAATAAACAATACCCTACACTAAGTATTAGTTTCAGTTAGTCAACATAGGGTCAGTGGTCATTTAAATATTCTACAAATAGATGGGACTTCAGTCTGCGTTTGAAGACTCTGCTGTCCGGACAGCAAGCGGAAGTTCGTCCACCATTTAGGAGCCAATCTACTAATCCAGCATCTACTTAGCCAAGCATCCCTTAGAAAGAGATGCTTCCTAGACCTGGAAACAAGATAGTGATATCTATATAAAATTGTTCACATGGGTTCTTAACAATTACAGAAGCCATTAGCCCTAGCATATATTGCCAAGAATGATGTTAGACTATGCTTGGGGCAGGAGCAGTGCTGTCCAAGGAGGTTGGCAAACCCAGAGAATCTAGTGCGGTGTTACAGCTGAACCCTTGTGCATGAAAGACAGTAACCCCTCAGGTGCGGCATGGCTCTGACATGAAGGTAGTTTCAAATGCTGATGTTGTGGGGTGCAGTGTAGGGAATCAGGTCAAACATCTGCTGGTGGACCAACGAAAGAGAATTTGAAGCTAGTTCATTCATTTTATGATGTGTTGTATTCATATTAGTGGATTTAAGGTTTCATGAGTGACATTCTCATTGTTGTTGTTTTTTTTATCAGGGGGTATAGAGCTGAACACACATCCATCATTCTGCAATTGGTAGACTTGCATCTATATGAGGGCAGTCTTCATCTTTAACCCATTCACAGGAAGAAGAGCAGAGAGGGAGACAGGTAAGAAAAGAAAGATCAATGAAATATCACATACATTTTTGCCATTATGTCTGTGCTCTGCTGACAAATAGACAAAAAAGTCTTGATTTCAGCATGAATTGTTTCAGAAATATCTGATCTTTATTTGAACCATAATAAAAATAAAGATACATCACAAGCAGCATGTACAACCTTTTATATTTTTAACAAATAATTGATTTGCGCAGTCAAGGTCACTGATGGGAAAGTATGGAACCCTCTAGGAAAATTACCACATGAAAAGAGGATAATTGGAGTCAGGTGTGCCAAATAATTCAGGTTTGGGTTTTGACCTGGCCTACAATATAAAAAAACACACCTACGTCATTACCTGCTCTTCACAACATGATTCTGTTGAAGTGCAATATGGCCTTAAGATGAGTGTAAGAGCACACCGTAGACCCCTTAGACAAATTGTAGAGAACCCTGGGTTAACAACTTAGCAGCTCCTGCTCTTGATAACATCTGTGTTCATGTTTCTACCATAAACGAATGCTTGACAAGTGGTGTTCATTGAGTTATTACAGAAGCAGTCACTTTTAAAGAAATAAAAAATAACAACATGGCTGCCTGATGCATTTATGCTGAAGCATCCAAGTTTGCTTGGATGATGTTCCACAGCACTAGTGGAGACCCTGCATGCTAACACCAAAGTCTTATCCTGGCTGTAAAGCATAGCGGAGGGAGTTTTATCTTGTATAGTTGTTCTTCTGCCTCATGGCCTGGACTGCTTACCGAGCAAAATGAGAAGAAGCAGGACAGCAGAATGTTGCAACAGCATGTTAAAGCATCTGTCTGGGATCTAATCCTCAACCTCACTGACTGTGCTGTGTCATGCTGTGCAGGCCAGACAAGCAGCCCAGAAGGCATATGGTTGAGGGTATTCTAGCAGGTTTCACTGAGGGTTTTCTAGCATGTTTCACTAGATACTTTGCCCATCAGTAAAGATAGTTTATACTTCTGCAAAGATCCACTTAAATGTCTCTGCGTCATGAAAGGAGTCATGGGTATGCTTAGCTCAGAGGCTCACATTATGTGCACAGCTCCAAAATCTCAACTACATGTTGTGCTTTCATGGAGCTGTGTGTCAAGTAAATGCTGATTGACTATCTGGTAGTGCTGGTCACTGGTTATGAAACGCAAACATTACTTGACCCAAACTAGTGTGAAAACAAATTGAGGTAGTTGAATGTCAGCTGTCAGAAGATGTACGACATTACACACAATTTATATGACCCATCCTCATAACATTACAATAAAATCAGCATTAATTATTGGAGAGAGAAAAGACAAACCTTGGATGAAGATAGTAGCTGCTGAGTACAAGACTTGGTTGCTTGTTTGTACATCCTGGTTTGGGTGCTTCCCACTGGTGCACATGTTCGCGATATGTTAAAGTATGCTGGGTGACATCTGTGCAAATGTCTACATATGACACATTTGCCGATACACGGATGCAGATCTTCTCAGAAGTATAGGTCTATTTATTATAATAAAATAGATCACCAAAATCATGAAGATAATTTGGTCATCTACTTCATCATCATAATAAATAGACTTTCTGTCTCGCGGCAGAGGTTGTAAAGTATGTTAGACATACAGCCAAAACTAAGGTGGTGCTGAGCAGTATGTAGCAGTGAAGGAACTGTGCTGAACTTTTTTTTTTACTTTGTAAGTGTTTTGAAATGCTCTGAATGCTAATATTCTGTTGTAATGCAATTTCATACTTTTTACTCTGAAAGTGGAATTTCTTGTGGTTACAAATCTCTGCAAAACTGCTGTATGTAGTTTGAAACATTCTTGGCAACACCATTCTTCTACACAACATAGCTTATTGTGTCTCGTAAATTGTGGCTCAGTCTTTGGTGTGGGTTTGTATTTTCTTCTTTCTGCGATCCTCTTCAATGTGTCTAAGCCCAGCCTGCTTAGATGGGGATACTGAAATGTTTAGACAGGTTGACGTTTACTATGTGAATGTCAAACTAACAAATGTCAGGTTCAGCTGTGTAGCATGCAGCTTGGCCTAGCTGAGCACTTGAGTCTAGCTCGGAAAAATGTTTTCTGGCTAATCACAACTTTTCTTTAAGATAAGTGGCTCCATAAATGATTTTGCAATAGCCTTTTTTGGTTTTTGCTAGGAGAAGACAGTTGTGCCATCCATGGCAGAATATGAAGCATCTTACTTCCATTTGATTATTCCTGCGATATGGTAATCCTTTCCCCTTTGGCTCTTGTGATGTTTGACTCTGTATTCTGGCAGGTTAAGCATTACTAGGGCTGAAACTAGGATATCCAGTTTAGAAGACCATTTATGTCATTGTCCAGGATTGGAGCACTTGTGGTCGATGTTAAATTAAATTGGGAACAGCTGTGTCAATGGGATCTCACCATTGTGACTACGTGAAAACGTATAAAAAAAAGGCATTTTATGGGCCCCAAAAGATTCCTTATGTTATTATATTATCTAATGTAGAGGTAGATGGCATATTTCTCAGTTGCCAAGAAGTTGCAGTAACTGGATATTCTGTATAGTATGCAGTGATCCTGTGGATGAAGTGATGACATCCATGATAACCAACATAACCAACAGTATTTTTTTTCCAACCAGCTGGTAATATTGAACAAGCTGGGTTTCTGGATTCCTTTTTGTAAAAACTACTTGTGTCTCTTGACGTCCCGCACTTTCATCCATAATCCTAAAGGACCATGTGACCAAGATCATATTCTTCATGGACCTTTTGCACTCATGTACTTTGACCAGTACATCTTTCTCAGAGCGGTGAATAGTGATATCCCCTCATTACCCCATTTGTATTCTAATTTGTATTCATTGTTGAGACTGGCGCTGTCCAGGTTATTTTTTCTCTCAACCTTTTTTCTCTTTTTTCTGTTGTTCATGACCTTAGGAGCAGCTGAGTAAATTCAAATGCTTTTGGTGCTCTCTCTCTTTCTCTCTGTCCACCCCCTCTCTCTGTACACTCCTAGAATGTTTGTATTCTGCTGCCAACAAATTCACTCACACTGCACAGTGGATGGCTCTTAGCCTCAGCACCGTTATTTCTGGCCACATATTCACACAGATACAATGTTTCAGCTAGCCATACCAGGCAACAAATACTAACTTTGTAAGATCATTTAAGCCAACTGCAGAAGAGAATTCAAAGTAAATATTTAAACAACATTTAAAATGGATTACTTAACACTTAAGATGCAGCAAAAGGGAGTGTCAGACTCACTGACAGTAATGGGTCATGCATCACCTGCAATTGAGTTATTTTTCCTTTTTTTTTTCCCTTAACAGTATAGAATGGCGATAAAATTAAATGACACCTCCGTCTTAATGCACTTAATGATAGGGCAACTAAACAGTGCATGGGAGGGAGGAAGGAAGCTAGTTTGTTAGATATATAGCACCTTTCTCAGAACCCAAGGCATCTGACAGCATATTTGCCACAAATAAATTTAAATTCATGGATATAAAATTGACAGAAACTCTGGTCTGAATTAAATGATCATGCTTTGTGTGTTTTCTTTATTTATGATGGCTTGGGCTTTGCCACAGTATCTGTTAGTTATCAGGTATTTGCCATAACTTTACTGCACTGGTAACAGTTTCAAATATTCATAGAATACGGTGGTTGCAATGTTTCCCATGACACCTTTATTTAGTGTCATAACAGAATGAAAGTCATAACAGTTTGAAAGGAACATATAAAGTGTTATGACACTTCAAAACAAAATGTAAATAAGTACCAGCTATTATTACAACTCAGTTATTCACTGCATTGAAAAGACAGTTTTGACAATTTTGCAGAAATCCTAAAGCGAATGTAAATATTTCAAGCAGCCCTTAAAAATAAAGCTGGTTTTGGCTAAGCCTGTAAAAAGGGAAACTGCTTTTGTCATTCTTCAGTATAATAAATAATGTGGTAAATATTTTCTTTCAGAATGTGATTCCATATTTGCATGTATATTCATCCTTATGTGACATACACTCGCATGTCATGAGGGCCATGATTAAGTGGAAGCCTGTCTGTGTATTTCTGCGTAAGAGAAGGTGTCCGAGGGCATTATAAATAGACCCTGGAATGCAGCACAGTTTGGGCAATTTCAGCTGAGTATTGGTCATTTAACTTTATTTTTAGAGTCAGTCTTGTTATGCTCTGATTTTATTCATTTCACCACGTATGTCTGTGCCCACGTCTTCATTTCTTGTATGACTGTTTATATATGAGTTTTTTCGTGTGTGTGTGTGTGAGGAAGGGTAAAAGTTGACATCCGGACGTGTGTGCTTTTGTGTGTATGTGCCAGCATGTGTGTGTTTGTGCAGGTAGAGACAGGTTGTATATTTTTTCTGTGTGAGTGAGTGGGTTGACGCTAGGTCAGTCCCATGCAGGGAGACAGATTTTTCCAGCATTAAAAAAGCTGTATGTCACCTACCTCAGAGACATAGTAATTTAGCCATGTTTGTCCAGGGGACGGGTTTAACAAGGAACATTTTCCCCCCTTCAAACATTTTGTACTGTCATGACTTTGAAGTAGCATTTTGAGAATTCTTGTAGTGTGAGATAGCTTTAGAGTCCTTCTCAATGAAAGAGCACAAGGGCAACAGCTATCATTATGGCTTCTTTAACATTAGCATTTATGTGTTCTTTCTCTCTCTCTCTCTCTCGCTCTCTTTTAAGGGTGAGTGAGTTCCCCCCACTTTTTTTTTTTTAGCCAACTACCCATCTTTCCCATCAGATTGAACAAAGGACACACACACAGGAGCAGTTCTAGGCCGTGTTTGTGTTTGAGTGTCAGACGTTATTGATTAGCTGTGCTGTCCCAGTTAGAATGCAAATGTTAAGGGCTTGTTTGCAAAGTTCATGCCCATTTACCAGTGCTGTGTATGTCTGGTATGGAAGTCATTAGACTAAGCACTGACTGCTTGGAATGTATGCCTAGAATGGCAAGTCATACGCTTCACAGACTCACTTAGTATAGATGTTCTTCCTTCATGCATATTGGCAATACTTTTAAACTGTTCATTACTGTAAAATGAATATATGTGTGTTTGTGGTGCAATATAGAACTTGCAGTATACATATGTGTGTTTCCAGGTTCAAAGTGTTCCCATGTTCAAGGCTACCACCTACCACTAGACAGACAGACACAACACATGCACTTTGCTTTGGAAAGGAGAAAAAAATTATGCCCTGTGAGTAGGGCTGAGTTTCCCATGACAAGTCTGCTACTTCATTTTGGTTGCATTGTGTTTAACTCAAAACACAAGATGAGAATTACACTAAAAATGTGTGCATGTGTGTGTGTGTATGTATGTGTATGCATGAGTGTGTTTGAGTGAGGGGGCGTTCAGGGTGGGAGGTTAGATCCTCTTCACCCTAGAGTTCACATAAATAATCTCTCTGTTTTCACTCTAATAGTTTTAATATGGAGCACTTTGTAGGGTCTCCTTTCCCCGGTGACAGTTTGCTTACTCTAAAAACAGCTGGCTTCCTATTCTCTCCCCCCCCCGCCCCCCCCCCCGCCCCCCTCTCTCTCTCTCTCTCTCTCTCTCTCTCTTTCTCTCTCTCTCCCTCCCTCTCTCTCTCCCTCTCTCTCTCCTGTTTCTCACTTTCATTTTACACAAAACTGTAAAAGTATGTACTAACATATCAGATTAATATTCCATGGTGATAGTTAGTGATCACTTTACTTTGGTGTTTTGTGTAGATCCCATCATCTGACCCTTATCATTAGTGGACAGTCTTAGACTGTAAGTAGGAACCTGTACTTATTCAGTCTTCAGTTCAGTTCAGCTGTAGATACTGATGAGTTAATGGTATTTGGCACAGTACCCTTCAGTTGTCTGAGCATGACTTTCCAGCCAGCTCACAGCAGTTATTTTCTCACAGGTGTTGAGCTCCTTCTCTCTTTCTCTCTCTCTCTGTGTTTTGAACACATCTCGCTCCAGGTGTATCAAAATGCACAGTAATTTTACCTGTTAAAATGCATGTACATTAGAACTTTAACTAAGAAAAGGAAAGGAAAAAGGAAAAATCCACACAAACACCCAGACACAACTTATGTTAATGTACTGTGGTCAGCTAAACTATGCTAAACAGGCTGGCTAGCTCCTGAAAGCTGGCTAATGCTAGAGGCGTGGCAGACACTGGTGAGGAAGTGATTAATTGGTCCGTAATTCACAGGAATGTTTCTTATTGGCTAACAGGTCATGAAGGGACTCACAGGCCCTGAAACAGGATGTGACTTGTTGCTCTTTTATTTTGTTAGTGTTGAACCCTGTTTTGTTTGATTCTGGAAGAGCCAATAGCAAGTAGGTAAACTGAGTCAACTGACCTGTGTTCAAAATGAAGGGCAATAGGTTTAATCACTGACATTATCACTGAAATATTTCTAAAACTGTTTTAAACCTAAAAGCATTTACCAGCCAATGTTGTATTAATATCAATGAATAGTCTACATGTCATTAAGTCCATGTGCTCCTTTTCACAAACAAATCACTACGTTCCTTCTGGAAATACCCAAGTCATAATGAAGACTTCACCACAGTAATCATTTCATATTTTTGGCTGCGAAGCAAAAACCCTGCACACTCTTTATTAACTGTGCTGTTTGGGGGGGACCGTTCACCTTGACACAAAGCATGGATTACTTTATACGTCTTGACTCACCGTGACCCTAACTGCACCTTACAGCAAATCTGCAAAGCTGAAAAGGCTTCGGCCAACAAGCAAAAGTCAGTTTGGATGCAAACGTGGTGGAACTAAAAAACACGGAACACCCCACTGGTGGCAGCCTTTAGGGCAGGACTACAGTGAGTCTGCTTTGAGTGACAAGAGTCCAATAAAGTGAAGGTCAAGCCTGAAAAACCTTTTTTTTTTTGCTGAAAATATTTCACAATGACGTTTTATTTCTATGGTAGAGTGAGAATGGAGGAGTTACAGGCTTGACCCTGACCTGTTAACTTAGAAATCCTAGAATCTCACTCTTTTTGTACCACAGTGCTGTCATAGCTACTTTAGAGTAATCCCCTATACCTGTGTCAGCAGCGCCAGAACCCAGACGCCCTCAGTAAAAGGACAAGGTGTCTCTGTGAACTGAATGGCTGCATTGCAAGGCTATCGAAACAGGAACTGGTGCTCCAATCTGGATCCAATCATGGGAGAGGGACAGATGATTGGCATGTTGAGGGTGAATGACGTGGTTTCAGCGCAGGCAGAAAAATGTGTCTGTCTAATTGTGTGTGTGTGTGTGTGTGTGTGTGTGTGTGTGTGTGTGTGTGTGTGTGTGTGTATGTGTGTGTGTGTGTGTGTCTCTCTCTCTGTGTTTGCATACTTGATTCTTGTAACCTGTGCACTTTTAAGACCGACTCTGTGTAGGTCTGTACCTTCATGTGAAGCTTTCTTCAGCTGTTACACAGCATATTATCTCCTGACTATGACTGCTATTTGCAGCTGGGCTTCCCAAAGGCAGTGTTACATAGTAATTGCTGTTATGTGGCAATGTAAGTATGACTGTGCTGTCTGCTACATAATGATGACCTTTATGGGCCTAGTCATGGGTTGCTACATTTCCCTCTTGTACTCTGGTAGTACACCTTTTCAACATATGCTTATGGGTCCGTTGCCATTATGGGATATCAGGGGCACGGATTTGCGCTCTTAGTGACTTTCTTCCTGGAATTCCCCCTCTTCATTGGCGGTGGGAGGGGGTCCTGATCTGTCCTTTCCCCATAAAACATGACAGAATGTTCCGTCATCGCCCTCAATGAATCACTCGCTCTGTTGGATGCGAGGAACCTTGTTAAGACAGCAGGCAGACCCCCATCAGCGTTATATCCAGGAGCCTAGGACTAAGTAGTCACACACACACACACACACACACACACCCCAAGCCACACTCCTGGTTTTCATGTTTAAAGGTGAACACCCCCACCCCCCTCACTTTGCTCTCTCTGTTTTTCCTCAAGAACAGATTGGGATCTTAAGGATCAAATTTATTTTCTTAACTGGTTCAAATGATCTGGTTCTAAATAGATTTGAGATGAAATGTAAATATTCGAACCACTGCACATACGCCCTCACCACCACTACCACCACCACACACACTCAACTCTATGCTAGCACGCCACATCTCCACAGCTCTTGCTTAATGTATAAGGCAGGTCTCCAAAAAGAATACTGTGGGATGCAGAAACATGGTCTACCTGAACTGGTAATGCTCAGAGATTACCTTTACATTATATAGTTTAGTAAGAGATAGAGCGGGGCTAGAGAGGGCACCTGGTTCACTGACTCAGTTTTACCCGCATCACAGTGAAGGAAAGTTTATTTCATTTTGCTTGCTTTTGATCTGAAAAAAAGGATTAAATCTTTTCACTGCATAAGCTAGTGAACTAATGTTTATCATACAAGTGCATCTTCTTTGAGAACCATTTGTGAGAGTTCATTTGTGAATTATTTTGGTCAAATGGCAGTGGCCTGGTAGAGTAAGTGGTAGAGAAAAATGTTTCTGAATAATCATAGCATGCCAACAACAAAACCAGACTGACCAAATACCCAAACAACAGAGACTGAATATTTTGTTAAATGTTTTCCCTTATAATATGTTTGTACTGTTATGTTTTCAATGTTATAGATAATTTAAAAGCATAATTATTTGATGCTATCATAAATGGTTTTTGAAAGGGTCTTGATGTCCCTGAGTGCCTTCCTGCTATCCTTTTTGTACTGTTTATGCTGTTCTTCTTTAAGTGATCCAAGAACTTGACCTTAAATCTGCTTCTGTCTGTCCTAGAAGTGTCATGCATGCTTTGCCCTGCATGAAATACATGGATATAAATTCTGACAGAGATCAATCTGAAGCGCAGCAGTTGTGCTGAGAAGTTCTTACAGGTGACAGTGTCAGACCACCATTTGTGTGTGCGTTATTTCTGATAGGTGAATGCCAAAATGGATCACATTGTGTCCCATGAGAGAAAAAGATGTGCTGGTCTCCATCACTAATGAATCCTCTCTCTCTCTCTCTCTCTCTCTCTCTCTCTCTCTCTCTCTCTCTCTCTCTCTCTGTGTCTCTCTCTCTTTCTGCCTCTCTCTCTGGCCCTCATGAAAGCATTGCCCCAGTAGAACAGAGCCCTGTCAGAGTCCCCTCCTCTCAGGATGGATGGAGTTCCAGGGGCCTGTCAAACACCCCAGGCTTTGCTTATCTGAGGATCCGGGTGCCCTCAGTTCCTCTTTGCCAGATGGTCTTGTGATAGGCTCTATCGGAACCCTGATTCCCGCAGTCTCAGGTTGGGAGGATCACTGATGCCTTACCCGCGGGAGCCACTTTAAAGTGGGGTCAAATTGGATGTGTTGCTATTTCAAATGGCAGGGTGACCCTAGGCTGAGTGGACTCATGCACATATATTTTTTATTGATGGGTTGAGTTTTGTTAGTTATTGTTGTTATGCAGTATCTTTTACAATCTCTCTTTTACAAGCTGATTTATATGCTGCTTGGATATTGAGACCCTCATCAATACATATAGTAATATGAATACAAACAAAAGCACACAGACAGACACAGAGACTGACAGAGAGGGCTAAAGCCAGCAGGACAGCAAGAGGCCATGTAAGCCAGATAAAATTCCACTTGGCATGTATTGTTGTTGAAACCCACATTTAGGGCCTGCATGAACATCATGCTCTTTTTATGAACATACTTTCCCTCTCTCCCTCAAGCACTATTAGTGATAAATGACTATTTCAATGTGCTCACTTGCCAAAAAGTCTCTCTTTCCTCCTCTCCTCTGCAAAGTATGTATGAACTTGACTGTCAAAACAACCCACAAAAACAGTTAGGAGTGTGCTCTTCAAATTCCACCCCTATTGGTTATTAATTGGTGTGCCTTGTCAGACACAAGAGGCCTACCATTATCTTGCGAGAAGCACTCCAGATTTGCTAACCAGATTTGCTAGTGAAAACAAAAGTGGAGAGGGAGAGGGGGAAATAGTGTGTGCTCCTTTTGCCTCCTCGTTCAGCTTAGATGGCAGTTCGGAGAAGCAGGCATAATGGTATGGTCTGTCCATCTGTTCTCAAAGACAGAAATAATGAGATAAAATGAGGACTTCGGATGGAAACTGCTAGAAAATTCCTCCGCTTGCAATTCTGGTATCCAAGTAATTGTAAGATTTCTTCATCTATTTTAATTTCCAGATGTTAATCAACAGTGATCTCCCCCTAGTGGTGAGTTCTAAGAACATGCGTGATGAGAAATCATTTTACTTGATTCAGAATTGAGGAGACACTAGTATGCAGACAGAAGGCTTGGAGAAGCTGTGCGAATGAGCGTATGTCTAAAATCAAGTCAGCTACCTTGTGATTATAAATTACACAGTGTGGTTGAGGTTGTCTGTGCTATGGATGCCACACTATTCACTCATGTAAGTTCATCATAATAAGTAAGCTTATTGTAGAATTGATATACAGTAGGACCATAATAAGATACATATTAATTAACTAAATTTTTAAAAAACTTTTTATCAAATTATTGTAAAGGTATTTTATTTTCTAGAAAGAAACCTCCACCTCTCTACCGGTACTGAACAACATCCATTATTCAGGTCAGTAGATAACACCTGCCATTAAATATAGCTCCTAGTACATTACTACACATGTGTGTTGCCTTTCCCTTGCTATCACACACAGGCAAAACACATGGTGCCCTCGGCAGTGCTGACCAAAACGTAGTCTAGCATTTATTCTTGCTCGACGAGTGTTTGCTCAGATGAAGGAAATTATGCAATTAGTCTGTGTGGGCTCAGTACTGCTCCCAGCATGCGCACGTGTACACACACACACACACACACACACACACACACACACACACACACATATACACACACACACATAGAACCTGGCTCTTTACATCCATTGATGGTATGAGATGGTTTCAATTTGGGCTTGAGTCGGCGCCTTAATTTGCCCCATTCCCGTTAATTGTCAGTGCAGAACTCACTTTTACTGCACTCTTTAAATGGCTCACTCTTTCCTGGTTACTTTTTTGTGGAGTTTGTTTGAATTTCAGCTGTCAAACAAGGAAATGATTTTAGTCTGACATTCAAAGGCCTTTAGTAGAGCCTGGGAATGGAGGAGGATGGATGGGGGTGTAGTTTTGGAGTTTATGGGTGACGGGGTCCATAGGTGGAGTTTAGAAGGCAGACTATGGAATGGTGGAGAGAGGCCAAGCAGGAGAGAGAGAGAGAGAGAGAGAGAGAGAGAGAGAGAGAGAGAGAGAGAGAGCCAGGTAGGTATTGTTTACATAAAGCACAAGTGAAAGCAGCTGGAGGGCTAATTAGCTTGAATCTCCATTACATGCCGAGAGGGCCAATAACTGAAAAATGGAGTTTTGTTTGGGTTTGAGCTGCAGCCCCCATCAGGAGGAAGTTGTAAAAGGTAAGGAAAAGCAGAAAAAGAGGGAAAAAGATGAAAAGAGGGTAAAGAAAGAGTGCATGAAGCAATTGTCCAACAGGAGATGTGCTCATTTTGTTTCTAGGGATTTCAAAGCTTTTTTGTCTTCATTTCTTGTATGACTGTTTATATGTGAGTTTTTTCGTGTGTGTGTGTGTGTGTGTGTGTGTGTGTGTGTGTGTGTGTGTGTGTGTGTGTGTGTGTGTGTGTGTGTGTGTGTGTGTGTGTGTGCGTGCACAAGTGCCTGTGTGCTTTGATACCTGTGTATGTGAGCTTACAGTAAGTGTGTGTGTGTGTGTGTGTGTGTGTGTGTGTGTGTGTGTGTGTGTGTGCACAAGTGCCTGTGTGCTTTGATACCTGTGTATGTGAGCTTACAGTAAGTGTGTGTGTGTGTGTGTGTGTGTGTGTGTGTGTGTGTGTGTGTGTGTGTGTGTGTGCGCGTGTGCACAAGTGCCTGTGTGCTTTGATACCTGTGTATGTGAGCTTACAGTATGTGTGTGTGAGTGTGTTATGTGTTTGTAACTGTTGGTTTATGTCTCCTCCCTGTATAAATATTTATCTGTGTGCAGGTACATAAGCATGTGACTAAAGCAACAGGAAGACTACGAGTCAAAATAAAGAGTAGTGACGGCTTCATGACAATGCATTCTTAACTGGCATCATTGGTGTATGCTCAGATGAAAACTCCTCTCTATTGGTTAAAACTGCAGGGGTCTGGATTTTGGCCCCAGAGCTCCACCAGATAATGGTATTGTTTTAACAAGCCATTGGAGCAAGCGCTGGAGGACAGTGCTGTGGCGCATCGCCTCACACCTCGTTTGCTTCATCAGAAGTATTCCACTCTTCCAGTATTCCAGCCAGCGTCAATCGTCATTGCAGCAAGCAAACCAACCTTTGCCATATGTCTAGAAGCCCACCATTTCCCGGGCAGTTGTCTGACTATGTGCGGTCAATGGGAGAATGTCTATAGGTTCCTCAGGCCTAATTATATTTAAGAGGTTTCTTTAGCCAGTGAGGGCAGGACAGGCCAGGAGCATGTAACTGGAGTCAGCTGTCAGTCGCCTGTCTCTGGGCATTTCACAGCACCCATGCACCCTCCCTCGTGAAGAATGGCTCACTTTTCTCCCCTTTGCTGGGTTGAGTAGGGGACCGGTAATTGAGTTAAGGCACTTTTAGAGAAAAGGACTGTCGGTGCACATGTATGTTTAAATAAAGTTTCTGGTCACAAAACTAGGGATTACTTGAGTCTATATTGTTGTCATTTAATAGTAGAATTTGAAGTAAAGAGCAAAGCAGAGGAGAAGCAGTTAAATCCACATTCAGTCCAACCATTCAAATCTGATCTGAGCTAAGTTGGACCTCAGCATGAGCTGAAGCTTCTGACACTCGTTTGAAGCCCCTTCTGCCTGTGGCTTTAAAATTCACAAGGTACTAAACAGGCAAAAAGCAGGCTTTCCAAACTAAATGAAAACCTGAGGAATCTTTGAAGTTGCTCTAGTGTGTCTGGACTAAAAACAAAAACTGGATCATTGCCATTCATGAAGACAGACACTTAATCTAAAGAGTTCATATTCAAAAAGCAAAGGCTTATAGGAAAAGTTAGGAAAAGTTGGGAAAAGCATGGCATAGCATTCAACATCACTACAAAATGCCACCGCCGAGAATCCGGAAAGCACAGTCACAGAGCTGTACTGACTGTACTGTTTCAGAACGACATGGATGGTAGTCGTGTTCGTTTTGAGCTGTTGCAAAAGCATACACTGAAATGAAGGGAAAATAGAAAGGAAACACTGAGATATTGCAAAAATTCCAAGTTATTTTTGGAATGTTTTTATCTGTAAGTCAAACGTGCACAACTCTTCAGTGCACAGGCTATTTTGTGCTAGGCAAAATGGCCACTAAACCTGGATCAATTCAAGTGCTGTTTGTCGTCCGAGGGTTTTATAAATATTGACTGTAGTGTATGAAGGTAGGCTCTCCCCTTTCATTGACAGACCACAGTCTGATGGTCGGTTCACACCCAGGTGCTGAGCTGTGAAGGATAAGGAGACAGGCAATTTACTGCTCTATGAAAGTGCGAGATTGAGAAGTTAGGGGAAGTAACAGCAGCAGAGCAAAACATGTGCTCACTGAGACATTCTTGCTGGGTCAGGAACGTTTAGAATTACATTGAATTACTTAGAAGATGTGCTTAGAAAACAGGTAGTAACGTAGAACATGTCAGCTAAAACAGAGAAAGATCACAGAAAAGGACAGCATGGGTTGCTAGGCAGGGGAAGATAAGGAGAGAAGGGGAGAGATGGCGCTCCAGAAAGGATGGG
>NC_137516.1:8017500-8045000 GCF_041902795.1 Electrophorus electricus | reverse complement strand
CAACAGACTGATTACTCTTTCTCAGTGCCTATGAGAGAAGCTGCCTGTATCAAGTGTGTGTGTGTGTGTGTGTGTGTGTGTGTGTGTGTGTGTGTGTGTGTGTGTGTGTGTGTGTGTGAGTTTATCACCCAGTTGAAAAATGTTAACAAAACACAATTATTAGTATTATTCCTGATTCTTTGTTAAAGTATCAGCAAACTCCTCCTGTGTTTTCCTTTTAAAGTTATATATTGTGTGCTTTCCAGAGACCCCTCAAAGGAAACAGATCTTTAACTGTGTTGTAATGAGTGCAAGGACTTCCTAAAATACTGACCAGAGCCCTGAACTTTGACCTATACCAAGCCAAAGCTGGTTTGGTAGAAAGTTAAAAGCTGAAGAAAAAAAAAAGTAAAAAAAAAAAAAAAAATAGTACTCTATTTTTACAAATAATGTGCCAACAAAGTGTCTCATTCGATTCTGTATTTTAGTATACTTCATTCTGTGGTTAATGAGCAAACAGGAGAGCTTGTTGCCTAATTTGGTTGGTGTTTGTGTGTTTATAAATGAATAAATATCTCTGTTGGGATGTACTAGTATTGTGTATTCCACAGCCCCAAATGCAAAACCAGTGCATGTCTTGGAATTAATGCTTTAGATGAAATGGTCAAATCAGAATGGTTCATATCCCTCCACACCCATTACATCCATTTTCCTGCAAGGAGAGGTTTATAGCAACTAAAAATGCATAGCCTTAAGAACAGACTAAATATTGAATATGTGGGCCAACATTTTCATCCAAAAATTGAACTTTGAATAAAAGGCACTTAAAAATTGTGACACTTGTGGGTCTTATATGTATATACATGTATATGTTCCATGTCTAATAGTTCATAAAAATTGTAGAGATTTATCATGATTTTAAAAATAATTTTATGAGTAAATGAAAATAATTGTTGCCCCCCAATTTGACATTTACTAATGTTGAAAAGGGAGATTCATTTCTTTAGCACTGTCATATTTCAACAATGATGTTAAGGTTCCGCATTGTATTGCACTATTCTAATGTTCTAGTTGTTGTTTTTGGTGTATATTCATTTGGTTATGTTATTTGTTTTTTATTATCATATTTTGATCAATGTGTTATATCTTGTAATATGTCTTTTTGCATATACTTTTGCAATAGTTGCTTGTATATTTTGGAAAGTAGTGATGTTTTTATTAATTTATTCAGACATTTAACTAGAACAAAGTAATGTTTGAATTTGCAGGTTTCAACAAAGGTAAAGTTTAGTTTTGCTCTGTGTGTATGTGTGCGCATGTGAATGCATGCATTATAAATAATTAAACATAACGCACCTGTGCATTAAAGATTACTTTTCCTTGAATAGACTAGCATTAATTTTACAATACCTGCAGCAAACACTAGATGAGAACTTGTATGACATCATTAAAAGAGAAGTTGTATTATTCATATATTTGCAGGAAATATGAAAATATTTGAAAAGTATTTGAAACATTTGTATTATACATTACAATCAGTGTACTCCAATATTGAGCTATTTAACTAGACAATGTAAGAACTCTTTGTAAAGAAGAGGGAGAGACGCTCTCCTTGCCTCTCTCTCTTTTTCTCGCCCTCTGTCCCATAAACTCATCCAGATGTTGCCCAACTTTGCACCCACAGGATAGGGGGTGGGAGACTGGGGTGGTATTCAGCAGGAGAGCAGCAGGGGTGGGGGTGGGGGGGGGCGGGGGGTTCAGCACATTAGGCTGCGGGTTTGTCTGTAGTGGTGGCTAGAGGGAGGTAGCTATGGTTTGAAGGTTGGTTAGAGGGCATTGTGATTAGTGGGAGGAGGTTACGGGTGTGTGGGGGGGAGTGGGGCTAAGGAAGTAAGACAGCTGGTGGATTGTAGCTAGTGGTCTGAGAATCTTGGTCATTTTTACTAAACCCCCGTGGCGTGCCAGGGAGGGGAAGGAGTTTTGTACGGCATTACTGAAGATGAGCAAGCAAGGCTGTCCGTAAGGCAGGACTTGCTATTAAGGGGAAACGGGGAGATGGTGGTTTTTGCAGGAGGTCCAGTAGCCAGGAGGAGTGCCTGGCAATTGAGGTGATGGGAAATAGCTGGCAGAGGATGTGGTGTGAAGTTTGTGGTTGATGGATGCAGGGGTGGGGGCCTTTGGGACTTTGTTTCCATGGTAAAGACACTAATCATCCATTCATCCAGCATCTCCATATCTGTCCTGCAGACACACTGCGGCACTGTTTCTCTGCTGCTCTGAGTCAGTGCTCTGTTTATCTTAATGCAGTTCTCCCTTTATTCACTTTTTTTTTGCCTCTGTGCTCATTCTTGTTCTCAGTCTTATGCACTTATGCTGCCTGAACGCGTGATAATAAGTGTTTTGACCCGGTGCTTTAAGACAAACTTTCCTCTCAATCCCTTCACGGTACAAAGGCAATCTCCTAAGAATCTCATCCCACGGTATCTTTTTGGGGACATGCAGACAAACACACAAACGCAGACACTTAGAAAACAAAGCCCTCTGGAGCAGTCTAAACAATCTCACACAGTGTTCGCTGAAAGAGAGCATTTAGGAAACCTCTTTACTGTCAGAGCAAGTTCTCAAAGTTTGCGATGATCATTTACAATCACACAGACTGAAGCAGTGCAAATGAACATGCATATGGGGCTCCTGTATAATGTTCAGTATCAATACAGTCCTTTGAGTTTCTGAAAGACTCGTTGTATCCTGAATGGAGGGATTCCGGACATACCAGGATAGTCTGCGATAAAAATGTAGAATGCTATCAACCCCCCCCCCGCCACCCCCCACACACCAAATGTTTTAAGATATGGCTGGCCTCTCTTATATCCATAAACACTTGCACTTTATTTCTGCAAGGGAAAGAAAAAGGGGAAAGTGTATCAGTTCATCACAGAATGGAGACCACCTATCAAAAAAAAAAAAAAGGAACTAGTAAGAGCAGTACAGCACAGCCTTCTTAACAAGGTTGCAAGGTTTTCACTTTGAAATCCAAGCCACCTAATTATATGAATGTCCTGCTTCAGCTTAAGCAGCAAACTATGGAAGAGAAAGAGAACTTTACTATCTAGTCCATTTTTTTTCTCAGGTGATTATCTTTAAATACTTTATATACTGTGCTCTGTTCACATTTTGGTGTATATTGATAAGTAAATGATTTGATAAATATTTTCCATGTATTTTATATATTTGGTGCAACCTACTAACACGAGTAGTATTGAATTCCACCTTAAATTCTGTTGTCTTAATTAGACAGTCATGACGTCACCTTCGTGTTAGGCAATTGTGTCTATTTGTATCTTAAGTGATTGTAGCATATGCAATGCAAATGGATTTTTTAAAAGAACAATTTCAAATTTACTAAGGATTGCAGGCAATTACGCCCATAATAAATGCAGAAGTATATAAATAGAAAGCAAGGTTTTGTACCAAAAACGCACGAAAGAAAAAAAAAATTCTATAAAATATAAGATTTCAGGATAACTCTCCTCTTGTAGAAGTGTGCTGTTCATGGTCACCTCCTCAAGATCTGCTAAATACATAGCGTAAAATATAAATATTTTATCTCTCTGTTAGCACTCAGTCTAATTTAATAGGACACATCTAGGTCATCTACAGAGGAACTGTGCTGTTCTCATAAGATCGCAGCATTTGACTTCATAATTTCTTAACACCTGTACAACACAGACACCTTCTCTATAGAATAACAGAGATAGGTAATTGCTATAATGCTTAGACACACATGCCTTTACATTATAAGTCTGGTCTGCACAAGCAAACCATCTCGCCCAGCCTCTTGGGAGTTTTAAGGAGCGGTAATTCAATCCCCTCCACTCAAAAATCAAACTTGGGTTTGGCACGGATGGTGTAATAGCCCCGGGTACTTTATGAGTTTATTTTAGGTAATAGAGACGCTTGTTTTGTTATAGGTCGTTCCGCCCATTTTTACAATTTTACCCAATTCTGATGTCGAAGAGACTTGGCGGCTCTCTGGACCTTTGACACAGTAATTGCTGCACCTAAAATAAATGAATATTCGACTGTGCGCAAAGATATGTTTGAGTTTTCGATATCTTTATGATGAGTTGTTGTTTTTGGCGCCGGCTAATTTATTTTTTGAGATCAAATCTGTGCAGCGATTTGCCAACAATTTACATTTTAGGCCGAAAATATATTGGGAGGTGGATGTTTTATTTATTTATTTTACGATTGTCTTTTTTCTATGTATAATTAGAACTACATTTCCTTTAGGTATTAAACTACTTTAAATACGTTATACACAGTCTGCACAGAAATACATTTTCGACATCTTGCTGGCTTTAATCTTTCTCTGGAAGGCCATTTTCAATATAACTACACTGACATGCTGAAACCGACGACAACCGGAGATTGAATATTGTCGTTTGTATGGGCGGGATTTACGTACGTATTCTGACTCGCTACTCTTTCAGTTAAATTCTTTCACTCTTGAGTTTGTGACTTTAGAACTTTGAAAGGGATCGGAGCGCATGCGCCAAATACAAGGTTTTTCCTGCGCGCATCAGTAGCGGGGTTTGGTAGTTGCGGAAAGAAGGCGAGAGAGAGCAGGTGACAGAACTAAAGAAGTCTGCAAGTCTTTCGGCACTTCATTTCAACGGGGTGGGGGGTCATATAGATCAGCGCACTTACACAGCGCGTTCCGCCGCGTCAAGTCTGGAGATACTCTCTCAGCGCATGGTTTTGGGGGAAATAAGCTCTTCGGGTTTGCTGCTTCGCCGGTTTTGCAACACTTTCGGGTTTGGAAACCTAAGTTAATTTGTCATATTTTTTTTAAGGACACGTTGAACGGTTTTCGAAAGAATCATGGAAAGTTTGGTGCTGAACGGAAAATGGAGATTCGAATAGATGACCCATGTTTGTTGCGAAAATAGCCGCGTGGATCTTTTATAGCAGGTAGAGAACGCAAACCGCTGTGAACATCGTCTCTTCGATAACTGGATTTACTTTTTACCTTCCCAAAATTGCAGTTCTTTTTTTTTTGGTTCAGTAGCATCTTAAACGAATAGGATCTTTTGCGAAATTTACATGGGAACTTCCGAGGAGAAGTCGTATACAGACGTGCTCGCCAACGGCGTTGTTTGTTGCTTGTGAATTTATTTCAAAATAAGTGTTTCCGCAATTTCACATCCCCGCTTTGTAAAGACACTAATTATTTGGATTGCTCTTTGGACACTGTAAATAGCCTCTCGTTTTCAAACGCTTCATGTCCAAATTCCACAAACACCCGAAGACAGCGGTTCTACCTCCAGCGGGAAGACCTGCAAGCTGACTGCAAACTCCCAGTATTTAATTGCGCTTTGGATTGCAACTGTTTGAGGGGTATAGAACACACCAAGAAATCGGATAATCGTATTCGTAATTTGCTTTGGAATTTAGCTTCTGTATACTCGTCAATTATCAGAGGTTCCCAAACGCAGCCGTTTTCATCGTAAGTCACCTCTTTGCTCTCTAATGCTTATGTACATAGGAATGTGTTATGCACGTCCCTATAGTATCCTACACCAGTATTGTTTGTGATGGAAAACATAAGGGAATAAACATCAATGGTTGTACATTCTGTGATTCTAAATATGTAAAAAGCCTTTTTCCATACAACGTTATCTGTCTTCTATCGCAGGTCAATTCAAACTTATTCAAAAGGGTACTATATATTTCGGCCACGGCGACCGAAAGTTTAGTTGGGGAAACTTCTGAAACCAAGGTATTATTTGCAGCTCAAGTTGTAGTGACTGTCTCCCTCTAGCGGCTCTGCCGTCGTGGGAAATTAAGTGACTTGCACCTCAACAATGCGTAATTCAAACAGTTGCGCCTAAATTTCTGCGTCACCGCTTGGTTCCTTTTTGCGCACGGTTAAAGCGCACCAGAATATTCACATAGCCTTTTAAAAATTTGGTTTTCTAGTCATTGAGGGACGCTGTCAAGTGTAATGTTTACTGTATAACGTTAAGTAGACACGAACTGGGTGTTTTGTATAGGGTTATTGTACTCTGCAGTTAGTCTGATATTGTTGAAACGCTGGGTAGCACTAATATCGATGTATGCTCATTTGATTTCGATTTAACATCGACCATAATTGGTGGTAGCAGAGTTATTGTAAATGCCGTAGTCATGATTGGTCTTCGAATAATTTTAACCATTATTAAACTAATGAGGCTTCTAACTTATAAAATTTGTTTTATGGTAGACCACTCTATTTTTAAATGTATGCACCTGGATTCAAAAATATAGTTTAGACATGTAAAATACGTCGATTTTTCGCGGTAAAGTCGACTTTTCATCTCAAATCTTATTTCCTAAAAAAAAGAGGAAACGAAGAAAACTAAGAAACACCTAGTTCACTAGTGCCTAGTGCACTTATAATGTTACTAGGATGCTGAAGTGTTCTCCAATTACCTGTGAATGCTCCTTCTTTTTGCCCATATGTTGTTTCTGTTTGTCTGAATAGCTATAGACGTTCCTGCTCAAGCAAGGGAACCTCCGAGGCACTAACTGCTCAAGGAGTCCCGGGCGATGTTCAAGCCGATTTATATTATTTTGTTTTAATGACAGGATCAGTGGGGTCTGTTGGTTCATCTGTCCTCTGGGTCGCGCACTGACATCCGTCAACGTCCAGTTCTACTTATTGCATTTGTGTTGCTTGTTAGAAAAATGTGTAAAGTCTGAATCCAGAACCGTTGTTCATTATAATTTAACAAATTTAGTATTGCTTTAAATTGTATAAACACAATCGACACGCAAGTATTATTTTTATTATTACTATTATTATTAATAATAATACTAATAATAATTAATGCGGCATTTGTTCACAAAAGAATGTGTATCGGAGCTTTATATTCTTGCGGTCCATTTTTTGCGATTTATTATTCTTTTCTTGAGCAAAAACACGCTACAATCCGACATGGGGTTCTAAATATCCCATCAACGATGTTAAAAATCTCTAAAATAAAAACACATGTTCCTTGAGTGATGCAGAACTGGGCGGAGAATTAAATGATTATTAGGGAGGCCCCGTTTCTTTTTCTACGAAACTGGAAAATGTAAACCATGACAAATTACTCTCAATCTGAATGCTCCCAAATCAGAAATGGACTTTAATTGGGCTCTTGGCAGACGTACGTTCAGTTTAGGTGTATTGGTGGGGAAATGGTTTAACTAACTCTTTGGTTTTATGTTATACGTGGAGACTTGAACAGTTTGTACAGTACATATCTTATGTATAAATGCAACATACGTCTTTGCGCGTAGACGCAAAGGAACGATACAGGGCTCGAGGTGATCCAAATAAAGAAAAAGTAATTTTGCGTCCTTTCAAATCCGGCATGGGATCCTTCCATGTGCAAATCTTCTTAACTGACATGAAATTTATAGTTTCATAATTCTCATAGTTTATTATAGCAGAAAGTCTAAAATCATTTTGTTGACTTTAACGTAGGCATATTTATTAATGTTTAAATATACCGAATCTAAATTGTGTTCTCGGGACAAACTTACCATTACTCACTTCGGACAATAAAATACGAGACCAATGCCTTAGCCCATACTTACAGTTCAGTATCAGGGATACCAGCCGATGATGTTTTAAAAGACTCAAAACGTCCCCACACGGTCACAGTGAAGCTTTCTTTTACTCGAAGTGCTGAAGTCAGCTTCGGCGGAATTAATTATGAAAATGAACAAATCGTTATTTCAAGAGAAGGCAGCGGTGTAGGTCTGCGCCGCTATGTCCAATGTTTATAGACTATACGGCCCCAGGCACCCTTAGTCTTCTAAACACGTCGATAGCAGGATAATCATAAACTTTAATCAAAACGCCAGTTAAATACATTTCTTTGTGATATTATAATAAATACATCTTTGTGACATTAGGCTAACCATAAAATGTCCGACGACTATATCGCTATTTGCCACTTTCTCGATCTGTCTTTTTTATTTATTTATTTTGTTCTGATAGACTAAGTCAAACATCGTAAACACTTTACAAAATTGCAAATGGAAAACCCCATGGATCTGGGTTTGGATACAAAACATCATATCCTCGCGCAAGTGAAATGGAGGGCGGAATGTTCAGTTCTGGGCCCTGGTTTGAACGTGAGCGCGGGCACGGACGGGCTAGCATGCGCACTATGCCAAAGAGGTTGATGGCTCTTGTCTCTTGGGCTTCACATCTCTGTTTTATATGATGTGTAAGCTCCAATGGTTCCTGCAGGCAGGGAAAATCACAAACTCCAGAATCACACACTCTCTATTTCACACATACAAACACAGTGATGCATCTACATGTCGACACACATTCATCAACATATGTTCATAAAACAACACAAACTATCTCCACACACAGTTACTACACACTACATAGCTTTTACTCACAAACATACACGCTGTCCTATAAACTGCATATTGCAATCACACAAACTAGTCTGCCTTGGTATATGCTGATCTTGACCCATGTGGATATCTGCAGCTGTGCCTTTGAGAAATGACCGGTTTTCTTCTCTCTCTACAGAGCTGCTCTTAGACAATGCTCTTCAGGAACAGGCTGACCTGCTCTGGCTGGGTGGGAGCCATGAACACACGGCATGGAGTGGTGGCCATCACTTTCCTGGCTTTATTCTTGCAGGTTGTGGTGGAGGCTACCTCTTGGTGGTACGTGTTCGTTTACCTAATACAGGCCTAAGATGAGTGCAACTCCCTGCCCATATGTAGGATGCTGGCCAGGCTGGCTGCAACTGCCGCAGAAGCCCAAATCGCAGACTGGACCTGCTAAGACAAACGCTCGCTGTCTTGTTGCTCTCTTCCCTCTCTGCTACTGTCCTGCTCTTAGTATGTCTCTCTCCCTTACCTTATCATTTTATCCTCCTTTTTTCCCCCTTTTCTGAGTGCCAGATTGTGCAGCGTGGCTCTGTCTCTTGTGTCCCACCACGTATGAACTCATTCATGTGCGGTGGGGCACGCGCGTACACTCAGAAAGCAAAAGTAAAGAAAAAGACCCAACATGCTGACTTTAGCACATACGCGCAGCTCAGATCGGACTTTTCCCCCTTCTTTATTTTCATTTCCCCTGCACTGCCAAACCAAAATGATGAATATTATATAAAACATAGAATGCTGTGGTTTTTGAATGAATTTCCAAATATGTGCAGGCACGAACTGTGTAGGCCTTGCGTGCGCGTGTGTGTGTGTGTGTGTGTGTGTGTGTGTGTGTGTGTGTGTGTGTGTGTGTGTGTGTGTGTGTGTCCGTGCGTGCATGCATGCACACACGTGTTTAAAGTATGTTTGAGTTTTATGAGTTTGTCCTTCCTATTTCCATTAATAGAAAAGCAAAATTGGTCAGCTCTCAGCCAAAGATGAGACAGACCAAATGCATTTGTTAAACAGTTCAAGTCAGTACAGATTTCTGCTGATAGCGGGGTTCTTTTCACTCAGTGTTACTCAGTATGGCCGAGTATCAGTATGGGTGCCATGCGTATTAGGTTTTGGATACAGTGCATCAGAGACAGTTTTTAACTAAAGGAAAAACAAATTGCTGTACAACTCTGTCCAAAATTTTCAAAAACAAAGATTCAGGAATGTTTTTCTAAATCAAAATACAGATTTTATTCCCTTGGTTTGATTAGAGTTTTTCAATGGTTTCACGGTGATTCCTGAATCTGGTACAGTTTCTTCATGGAACGGAAGTGAGCAAGCCTGCTTGGATGCATGCAAACAGAGGATTCTCCTTGCTGTGTCCCTAATTATTTGCTGGAAGAAAACGAATGGTTTGTGTTTGAAACTGTGCAAGCGGTGGATTTCACTCTGATTTTGTGCATATCAGTTCTTACTGCGTATGATTTCTGACAGTGCGTGTTTTCAAAGACAAGCTGCTGTTAGATGAGGCACTGAATGACAGTGGATGAAACGGGCCATTCTTTCCCAGTAATTTCCCTTATTCCCTCCTCAAATACTCAGGATTATGTACTACATGTATCACAGATGTTATATAAACCAGACTCGTAATCTTAGAGTTTATTTTGTAAAATTTCATTTTTCTGTCCATTACCTTAAGAGTGAATAAGACATCCTGTAACCACCCTAGGTAGGTTCCGTCCATAATGTAGATGAGCATGATTATTTATTTTTACAACTAGTTGACAGCCCTGTACTTTGAGGGAGAGAGGGTGTGTGTGTGTGTGTGTGTGTGTGTGTGTGTGTGTGTGTGTTTGAGTAGGAGAAGTCCTTCCTTTATTCTCTGAATGCTCACACGTGCTAATGATTTACTGTGTCTAAGCAGAGAATTGTTGGGGGTACTCACTTTCCCCCTTTTGTAATTTCCACAGTGTATCATATTTCCTGGTGGACTAATTGGGTGGGTGTGTGTGTGTGTGTGGGTGTGTGTGTTACAGGTCCCTGGCAATGAATCCACTGCTGATTCCTGAAGCTTACATCATAGGGGCCCAGCCTCTGTGTAGTCAATTGGCAGGCTTGTCCAAAGGCCAGAAGAAACTGTGCCAGCTGTACCAGGACCACATGCAGTACATCGGTGAGGGAGCCAAGACGGGCATCCGCGAGTGTCAGTACCAGTTCCGCCACCGCCGCTGGAACTGCAGCACCGTGGACAACTCCTCAGTATTTGGCCGCGTCATGCAGATCGGTTAGTGTTTGGCCGCGCACACACACACACACACTTGAAACCCACACATGCAACCTCCCACATTCTTCCCAGTTTTAACATCCTGTGTACATCCCAAAACACTTCAAAACAACATTAGCATATTGACCTTATAGAACAGCTGTGTGTGTGTGTGTGTGTGTGTGTGTGTGTGCACACGCGCACACGTGTTAGATTGTGCTCTTTGCCTCCATAACATTAAGGAGACACTACATATTCTTTACCCCATCCATTTAAACTCGCTAACTGCGTCTTTGGCTGGCACGTGCACAACATGGACATATTAGGTGCAAACTCCAACATGACCTCCTTCCAGACTGGAGGTTTGGAACTGTCGACAGCGCTGGCTCTCCAAAATGAGATTAATGACCAAACATAGCCGGCAAAAGAGAGCAGACAAGTCGCAGCCAATAAACGAGACTGCTAGTTTCCTTCACGTATTATATGTGATTTGCGGGTGCTGGTTGACCTGGTGGTGGTTCTTTCCTTGTGCCACTCTCCTGACACGTTGCTCAGTCATCTCTTATTCATTGTTGCAGATTTTTTTGATCATTGTTTTATTTTGTAACAAAGTGGGTTTTCCTGTTTGTTTGTTTGTTTTTTTAGGTGTCTGTGGGTGTGTGTGTCTGTGGGTGTGTGCGTGTGGGGGGTTCTATTAAATGCAAAAGGGAGTGCATGGAATGGTTCTTTTTTAGTAGCTGTGGTCAGGAGAAATACATCTACAGTGAGGTCTGTGAATAAATCATAATAAATCAAGTAAATGGGTGCTGCCTCTAGAAGGCTTGCCCCTGACACTGAGAATGGTGAGTAATTGTGCTTTGCCTAAATTCATGTCTGTCGCTAAACTAGGAGTGAGCACAGGCCTCACCCTGTTAGTGACGTAGCGAAGAATCTAGCATGTTTGTTTGTTTGTTTGTTTTTCCTTTTTCTTCTAATAATCATGATGTGAGGATGATTCATGAGGCATGGTGCATTGTTTGTATACACATTAAGTAAAACACATTCAGCCACTGTGTTGATCATATATACGGACTGTTTGCAGGTAATGGATCCGGATGCCGCATCAACACTTGTAAAGGTGGTTATTTGGTGATATTTGTGAGCTAGCATAACTCTAGCCCTTTTAGAGTGATGTGATGTTGAATTTGGTTCGGTTTGCTTGTCTTTGGTTTTGTAGACCTTTCAAATGGTAGGTAAAAAGTCTGGCTAAGATCCTTGTCTTTCACATTAAAATTATTAGCATGTAATACAGCCAACATCTAGCATTTTGGCTTACAACAGAGAAGATAACTTCTTATATTGATTTATAAGCAGCCCACTGGTGTAGTTGAGTTATATCGTTTATGACTACAAGCTAATTTGATAATGCATGTTACATTTAGATATTCATAAAAGCCATGGTTTGTTGACTTCAAATAAGCCTGAACAGAAATCCTGGGGGAATTGTAAAAGAAAACTACAAAACCAACTTTAAGCAAGAACGTGCAATTAAAAGCATGACTCATTTTAAGGCATGTAATATATTGGCTCTACCAGTGCTTTACGCCAGAAAAGTGTATTGGGTTTGTTAGAGGAGGATTCTCTTCATGGCATCACATCCCACCACGCCCTGTAAGAATTCTTTTTAGCTGTCTATTCCAGCAGGTTAATAAGGAATCTTTATTTCAGAGTTGTCATGGCTTACCTGTTAGCTTTGAAGGCACAGACAACTTGGCTAAGGCTAAATGGTTAAGTAAGAGTCTCTAAATGTGTCCCAACACAAACATCATTTCAAATGATAGAAATACAACACATGCCTGTCAGGGCCATGAAAATGTTCATTTCATGTTCATTTGAGAGTATCCTGGAGATTGATTGTGGAGATTGGGAAGAGAAGGTTGTTAGGGTGCTCTGACCCAGACTGGCAACTCCAGATTTGGGGAGGGGGGGGATGGGTTAGGTTCGCTAGGGAATTGAAAAAAAGCTCTGAAGAGTTGGGGAAAGGCACTTTGAGGACAGCACACATGTCAGCAGCTTAACTTTTCTAAAATATATTTTTAAAAAGTAGTAATTTTCCCTTTGCTTCACTGACCCTTCAAGACTTTCCATCTGGATGATATTCATGCTGTCTTTCACTCTTTCTTTCTTTTTCTCCCTCTCTCTTAATCCTACCCTTTTATTTCATCACCTGCAGTGCTTTAGGATGGGCAATGTCTTTATTCAGCTGTGGGACAGGAAGCTGCCTAAAGCCCCAATATTGCCTTACATTCCAAATCCCGTATCTGTGAAACACCTACAACTCATAATAGGCTATTATGAGGTCTTTCAAAGTAATAGATTCTCTCGCTGAGGGGAGTCATCTTAACAGCAAAGCGCCTCAAATACAGCCTCCCTTTTAATGCAGGAAAGTCTGTGGTCTTTTGGGAATCCCTCAGGCATAATATGAAAATTGCCTCTGAATGGCTGTGGATTGGGGGAGTTGAGGGGCAAATGGAGGGCCCTCACAAGCTGCTACATGGCTGGATTTGCTGGAATGTCTGTCCACCAGCAGGGGGCACCATCACATTTCTGAATCTCCTCCATGTCCCTGGGGAAATGGCTAGACATACAGTGTGTCAATAGAAGTGATCCATCCATTTGCATGGCCTCCCCATGGATGTACTGCCAAATGGACTCTACTGCAAGCCTGAATGGATGTGCACAGAACCCCCATGGGTAGACAGTGGATGAAGTCTTGGATTCCATTCTTTCTTGGACTCCTCCAGGCTTGTGAGAGTTGCTACATAATGAGATGTCCACATGGTTCTTTTGTGACATGATTTTACGAGAACTGTAATTCTGTAAGTTATTGATTGTTCTTGTCATTAATCATCGCGGTGCACACTTTAGCAAACATTGGGGCCAAGAAGGCTCTCCAAAGAACTACAAGTGCAGTAATGTTAAGTACTTTCAGGACTAGAAGATTGGTGACTGGTTCATGAACTTCTAATAAGAAGTCCAGACCTAGCTTGACATATTTTTATTAATCTCTTTATTATGCTGTCACTGGCAGAACTAGAGAAGTAAATGGTAATCCTCTTTCATACAAGAAATGTTCATTTAAATATAATGATTAATTGCACACAAGATTCATTTCTCAAATTATACATTTACCATCTCTACTGTACATACCACCTACTTTGTCAGAAATGTATTTATTAGTGTTAAAAACATCTTGTATGTGCATGATTAGAGATTACAGCATGTCAGTTATAATGAACACTAACTCATCAATGCTCAGTTTCTGACCCCAAGACCACAGCTGGCTCGACCATTTTGGCTGGGAGACCACTCTGAAGCCACTGGTGTCACTGACACATTGAAGAACTCCAGCAACTTTGATGTGCCCAGTACATTTATACCAGCTCACTGCCCACTACCATGAAAGTACCATAATGATGTCAGTGATAACTTGAAAATGTAGCAACACCCAAATCATATCTGATCCTGTGGTCAGAACCTGATCAGTGATGAATATGGAAGATGATTGTCCTCTTTTAGCTTGTGTTTATGAATCTTTTCCTTTGTACTTTCTGCTTCACTCAGGACTAATACCTATGTAACACTGCAGTGACACATTGATCACAAATGAAAAATACACTGATCACATTGGGGAAAAATAAACATAGTTCTTATGTATGAAAAGAGTTTTAGTCCACAGTTTTAACACCAGTAACACCAGCTCTCTCCCAAATGCATGCACACACACACACAATATTGCCTATTGCATTTACTGTATGATTTATTTTTATTTATTTATTCGTTTATTTGTTTATTTATTTATTAACAGCAACATTTCTGTGTAATATTAGTCAAGGTCCAGTTACCAAACTACAGACTGGACTATACTCCTACCTTTTTTAAAAACCAAACAACTGCCAGTCGTTTTTATTAATTATACTTAACAATAATTCCTCATTGTCTACTCTACAGCCTCTCCTCTGATCATAATAGGAGTTCATCATTTCTCTTTGTCCCCACCCCCAAACAGGGAGCCGCGAGGCAGCGTTTACGTACGCGATCAGTGCAGCGGGCGTGGTTAATGCAGTGAGTCGAGCCTGCAGGGAGGGTGAGCTGTCAAGCTGCGGCTGCAGCCGGGCTGCTAGGCCCAAAGATCTGCCCCGGGACTGGCTGTGGGGAGGCTGTGGTGACAACCTCAACTACGGCTATCGCTTCAGCAAGGAGTTTGTGGATGCTCGCGAGCGAGAGAAGACCCATGAAAAAGGCACCATGGAGAGTGCACGGCTGTTGATGAACCTCCATAACAATGAAGCAGGACGGAGGGTGAGCTCTACCTACCTTTACAACATAATGGCTTTAGGTGAAACATGGCTAACGTTGCTAATAATGGCTGAAATTAAGTGGTTATAGGATCATTCTAATTTGGTTTTCTCTAGCTATCATTCATTGTTAGCCTTGTTTTTTTATTTTTTGTTTTATGAAATGTTTCTCCATTGGATTTTTTTCCCAGTACATTACTTCATACTTCATAAGTGATTACTTCATGTGCTGTATCAGTTATTGATGGAAATAGATGATATCATGCAAGTGGAAGTCTCCTGGAATCACTATGTAATCACTTTGGAATAAATAATGATTTAGTCCTATGCAAGTGATTGGAATGATACTAGCCTCTAGGAGGCCAGCAGCTTCAAGATGTTGGCAGGAAGACTTTCCTAATAATGGTGCTTTGGACTTTGGCCCCTCACAGATGTTAAGAGTCTCACTGAATTGTAAATCACATTGGAGTCACTTCTCTTGCACCAACTGTATCATTACATAGTTGCTAGATGTGTTTTGAAACTTAAGATGTGGTGTACAGTCAATGGGCAATGTACAGTGCACAGTCACGGACACAAATTTAAAAAAATGGTAGACTTTTATTTATTTATTTGTACATCTTATCTATGAATAGAAAGTAGCTACAAGTAGAAATAATGGAATACATACAATATGTTTGTTTTATTTATTGCCATTCTCATGACACAGGTTCCATATTGGGAGCATGCATTATATGGTTTATATGTGGCTGGGAGTGAGAGTGCAAGAGGGGAAACGAGAACACAGGGCTAAGCTGTCTTGTATCATCACTCGTGTGGGGAAACGTCTTGCTCTAGCCCATCACGTTTGTGGAGGGGACTTTTGATCTACCCGTTTCTGAAAGGCTCATCAGATCTAATCGGAAAGTCTCGTTTTAGTCTCCCTCCACCTCGGCTGAAGCCATTTCAAAATGAAATCTGTAGCCTCCTGAAGGAATTGCATTTGTGAATGATAGGTGTTCCACATAAAGATTGGCTAGGTCAGCTCTGATTGTGGGAGTTGGCAAGTTTTGTTCTAAATCGCTGAAGAAGATGCGTCCATGCATAGGATTCATTGTAGATTTTTTTTTTTTTCTTCTCTGAAGCAAGAGCTTTCTAGGCAAGCTTTAAAAGACTAATAATTTTACTTCAAACCTGGAAAGCTTCAGGAATCAATTAAGCCCTTAGAACAATTGAAAAACTAAAGCTCCCTCGAGCGGACTGAGCTGGGTTTTGCAGCCAAGCAGAGATGGTTAAAATGACTATGTAATCAAGGCCAATCATGTGTGGAAAATGGCAATAACCATAACAAACTACTGGTTATACACTTATGTTTGTCACATATTGCCTATTTTAGGAGATTTCAGAATCCTGTTTCTCAGTACTTTACAATTGCTAACCTACTGGTCAATTATTTTAGATGTTCTGCTTTTGTAATTTTCATGCAAAAGAATGTAATATATCCTCTATTTCTCCCTCAGATGGTATCAGACTTGGCCCATGTCTCTTGCAAGTGTCACGGCGTGTCGGGCTCATGCAGCCTGAAGACTTGTTGGCTACAGTTGGCTGACTTCCGCAAGGTGGGCGATGCGCTTAAGGAGAAGTATGACAGCGCCGCCTTCATGAAGCTGAACAGCCGGGGCAAGTTGGTGCCGGTGCACTCCAAGTTCAACCCACCCACCAGCCATGACCTGGTGTACATCGAGCCCAGTCCGGACTACTGTGTGTTCAACAGGACCACGGGCTCGTTGGGCACGCAGGGGCGCCTTTGCAACAAGACGTCGGAGGGCATGGATGGCTGCGCGCTCATGTGCTGTGGCCGTGGCTATGACCAGTTCAAGGCCACACTCGTGGAACGCTGCCACTGCAAGTTCCACTGGTGCTGCTATGTCAAGTGCAAGCGCTGCTCCCGGGTGGTTGACCAGTTCGTGTGCAAGTAGCCCCCTCACCCTCCCACCCCAGCCCCTGCTCCCTTTAGCAACAGAGTGTGTGAAAGAAGGTTGGAGGAACGTTGGGAAAGATGTGGAATGGAAAGAAGAAATAAACTATATAAATTATATTTATAGAGTCAAACAATTATAACGTTGTGGAAAAGACTGACAGTTCTTCTTTGTTTGTGCGTGTGTTGTTTTTCTTTCTTAAAGCAATAGGTACAAGATGTTTAAAGAAACTGAGACTATTTATTTTCTGAGATTTTTTTTTTTTTTTTTTTTTATTCTGGCTTTTAAAGTGGAGTTCTTTGCAGTTAGTGCAAACCAATGACCCAGACAAAGCCAAGCCCTTCGATAATCCACAGAGGGTAAATCCGTATGTTTTGGCCTGATAAGAGCACTGGCATTTTCCTTACCCACACTGAGTGGTTTGAGTAAATCAGAGCTTTAAGCATTTCCTTTCAGTCTTACTCACTGCCTGCTGCTCAGAGCCTGACATTTGTAGCTCACTAGTGGATATATATTATGTTTCATGGATAAGCTGATCAATTGGCCTCAAACCCATGCAAGCTTTTGATCTGCTGTCTACACGCTACTCCATATCTGCAGCCTAGTTTGTCTTGATGTAAGAGAGTTTGTATTTTCACAGGCTTCAGCTCCATGCATATCCACTGTTCAAGGATTCACAAACACTTGCGAATGTCCACCAGCACAAAATTTCTCATTAAGTAAATTATTAACTGAGGCTGTCTGACAATTGCCCCTAAGGGTGCACATATCCTCTTGATTTTGCTCTTGCTTTCAACCCTACGCACACCTATCCCCACACATTGCAAAGAACAGGTGGAGAAATGAGACCTGCCATGGGCTGACTTACAGCAGTTAGGTGTCTCTCTGATTTTGAGTATGGAAAGATATAATGGGTGTCATGTGCAGTGTACATGCTGCACAGTATTTACACTTTCATATTGGTGGTGCTACCTTATGATGGGGGATAGACACTGAGAATCGACTAAGAGTAAATTCAGTGAGAAGGCTAAAAGTAAGTTATATGCCGGTCTATGTTCCCTGAATCCCCTGATTTTTCTTTTCTTTTTTTTAATGCACATTAATGTTGTCACCATTGGTTAAAATGTGTCTACCTGCTTGACAAACAGATGCATCTGTAGTCAAACTGAAATATTATTTTTGGGGTTCATTGTCATAGATGTTCATTTACTACTATACAGTTACCACTAGTTATTCCTACAATGTCCTTATTTCATTTTTATCATTACTACTATTCATTATAAATTCATCCAGTATATTTATTAGCTGTCATCAATTTGAGGCTTTCAGAAGGTATTTCTTATGACTGGCTTTTTATATATGTATTTTTCTTTTAAGTTGAACTGTTAAAATATGCTCTAATAAATGTTAAACATTAACAAAGTCAAACTTTTGGGGAAAAAACTTAAATCAGTAGTTTGTTTTATAGAACAACCTTCCACTATGCAATTACATGTTCTGCCCTCATAGTCTTATTTGAAAAAGTGACAATTGTTCTATATTTGTACAGAAATTATTAAGGTAAGATTTGTCTGTATTTTTATATTCTCTAATTCTGAACTATGAAGCATCTGCACACAAGAAATTCTCCAACTTTGAGAAACAAACCTCTTCAGCAAATAAATAGGTCTGGAATCGTACACGAGTGGAGTTGGTTACTTTTCTGACATCTGTACTGTTTGGAAGATTTGTTTGTTTTATCCTTGTGTTTACCTTTTGTTTTTAAAATATATTTTTTGAGGTTCCTTAAAATATAGTGTACAAAGATCACACATTGTACTTTAGAAATCTTCTTGATCAAATGATTTGCTAGTAAAACATTTTTGAGAAACCATATTCATGGTTACAGATGGTTACAAAGTCACTGTAGGATTGGCCCCACAATTTGTATAAGGTATTTACAAGTGCAGGTGCAGCAAGATGTCTTGCAGTACAAGGTAAAAGTCTGCAGTGTAGAATTAATTTTGAAGACAAATGGGGAGACGTTCTGAGATGTTGAGAAAGGCACTGTCAGCAATCAAACAATAATAATAATAAAAAAGGGAAACCAGCAGCAAAACCTCAAAAAAACCTTAAAAAATAAATAAATAAATAAATAAATTACAATTTTATAACTACCCTTTTTAAAGACTTCTTCATGCTAAGATGACCTTTGAGGTCAAATAGTTCTCAATGCCATCATGGTTAACCTGCATTCATTCATTTATTCTGTACCCATACAGTTTTCTCATTAAATGTGCATGCTCGGATGTTCCACGTGGTCTCCCACCGCTGCAACCAGAGACACGCGGGCTTCTCAAAGCTACCTCCACTTTCATTGTTCATGCGATAAAACGGGGGGGATTTTTATGCTTCAGATTAAGAGCACTTTGCCGACATCAAGGGAGCCCTGATCTCTGCGGCCGGCATGCTTTATCTCATCTGAACATATCTGCAGGCATGGCATCTGATGCCTCTCGAACCGGCGTTTGATGTCTAACGCTAGTTTATCTAAAACTACATGAAAGGGCTCCCTTGCTTCTAGTCTTACTTCTAGTGCTGGCTAGCAGCAGCGAGCCGAATGCCTTCCGTTTTAGGTGAAAGTCATTGCTAACAGTAATGAGGTAGAAGGAGCTGAGATATGTTCTCTTGTTAATGGCTACTTTAAGAAGAGCTGCAGCTAGTCTCAGGTCAGCTTTAGTGAGCTGTTTTAATTAGCAAGCTAGTTTTATAGGACTATATTTTTGTCAGTTTGTAGGACTTTAGCATAAACGACGAGGGTTTTTTTTTTCCCTTTTTACCGTTAAAGCATCACGCGTATATTTCATGTTTTCAGGATTGCTCAGTTGCCAGTTGTTGTTTTGTTGTTGTTTGTTTGTTTGTTTTTCAAACATTTCATGATCAGCTGGCAAAAAGCATTTGTTTTAGAACTGGTTCTGTAATATATTGACTATTGTGTGTTACAAACTAGATGGGGGGGAAAAAGCAGAATCTGATTTAAACTTTTTTTAAATGATGCAAGGCAACCCGTTGCCATTTACTGTGGACAATTGAAAGAGAACTGAACCTCTGTAAGGGGTCTTGCTACTGGTGTAGCAAACTCAGATAACATCTACAAACAGATATAGACTACTTAAATTCCCTCTATTAAATCAAAATGCTTTGGTCTGGATTAAGCAGAAATATGTTGGAAAGTGAATTGGTAGATTTGTCTGAATCTTCATTTGATCGCCCACCATATATAGTGAAGAGTGCAGTTTCAAGATCACGGATGGATATTTATGTAAGATGGTTATCTGCTAGGGAAAACGGAAAGAGGAAGCGGGTTTTATCAAGAAGTGCTGGCTAAACAAAAAAACACACTTCGAATAACTGATACCTATCTTTTAGCCACAAAGAAGCGTGCGCACACACACACACAAAAAAGAAGAAAAAAAAGATGATCGTTTAGAATATGACAGCCCTCGAAGTTTAAAATGGAAGCAGGTCCAACCAAAGAGTATTATTAAAGAATTGTATTCAAAGTTATAATATGCTGCCCCGTGTAAAGGTACTCTTGGATAAGGAGTCTATAACGTATGAAAGCTAATGCCACTCATGTTATTATTCTGACTTGATGACTGGCAAAAGCCATTTAAACTCAGTTGTAGCTGCGTTCTGTTTGGTCATGCCATGCACTGCATCAGCCGCTGCATTTAAGACTACACTCGCCCCATTCTGTTGAGCTGCGTTTAGACCAACACCAGAGCGCCATGTCTGACGCTCGTAGCTTTCAATGTGCTTTTCATTTGTTCTGCTCCGCGCTCTTCATCTGATCAACATTCCTCTGCTGCTTCTTAAAGATAATTACACGAGAAGTTGTGTTTTTCTAAAACAAAGCAGCTGCCTAATGCGACCCAGTAATTGGGTACAGGACTCCATGCACTCGAACGAACAAATACATGTATGCGCTCTCAAACCGACTCCGGGCCGGTACAAGATGAGATTTTTTGATAAACTAGTCGATGTGAGATAATAAGGGAAGCGCAGATCCTAGCATTAGCGCGTGAAGTTCCGCCCTCGGGTGAGGGAGACTGTGGAGCTTATCGTGAGGCTCGTAGCGTAGCGACAGCAGTCCAAAGTAAACGGGCCCAAACCTCAGGAGGGCTCGTTTAACGGAGGAACAGCTGCAAAATGTGGCAAACCATTAGCGTTAGTTTCACAAAATTATCATTTACACCCCCCTGTGCTGACTCCCAAAAAGCTTTAACAGCACAACCCCAAAAACAATAACTTCGTTTAATCTGCCATTGTTTGCTTTTTTTTTTGTTACTATTCCGAGTGTTACTGCAAAAGCAAATCGTTTTGAACATGCAGCCAACAGCATGTATTATGTGTGTTCACCCTATTTTCTGCTCGTTAGCTGCTTTGAAAGTGTTCACCAGGTTTCCTAGTCCATACTTGATTTGCAGATGGAAGCCAAAGGCAAATGTATACTTTGGGTTATACTGTCATGAGGCCTGTATCATTGCAATTGTAGATATGAGTGAGCTAAAGAGAGCTATTCCAAAAATGCCCAGTAATCATTCCCAGGTAATGAAGACTGGCGAGAGCTCTGGCTGCTCTTAAGGCTAGGTCAACGATTTGAACGATTAGGAGTGGTGGGGCTGGCAAACTGTTGTTACTTTTGAGAGGAAGGCACCACTTACTGAAGAGTGTAAGAAAGATTTGGCATTTAAATTTCTTTCAGTCTACAGCACAACAAATGTGAGAGAGGGAAAGAGAGGGGGAAAGAGAGATCTATATCAAATACATTAACCTACCGCATTTTCTTCAGGACTCTCCTTTCTCTCTCTCTCTCTCTCTCTCTCTCTCTCGCTCTCTCTCTCTCTCTCTCTCTCTCTCTCTCTCACACACACACACACACAATGTTCAGTGAAAGCTTATATTGTTTATACCTTTCATTTCCAGTAATGTCAAACAAAGCATAGTAAAATGACCAAAGTGAGCAGAATGGGTGGACATATGCTGAAGAATCAGATGTTTGGCTTCATAATGTAGTGTATAATTGAGAATGGATGAAGGTATTCCCAAAACTGGGGTCTGGACCAATTCAAAATGATGGTACCCTACCACAAACATTGAATTTACCTGTATGCCTGTATGTCTGTACCTGAAGTTCTTCAGCCCCTTATATGGAGAAATTTGAAGAAGCATATTAGAGCGTCTATATTAGAGAAACTAATATAGAAATGTAAAATGGCTAGAGGAGGATGGACCCCCTTTGAGTCTTGGAGTTTTTCCTTGCCACTGTCGCCCTGGGCTTGCTCACTGGGGGCTTGGACTTGGACATTTGTAAAGTTGCTTTGCGACATATGTTGTACAAAGCAGTATATAAATAAGTTTGACTTGACTTTAACTTAAAATGTAGAAATTAGATGAGGCAAGGATACATAGATTTATACATACACATATATATATATATAATATATTTATATATGCATATATTCTTGTATTATGTGAAAAGATGAAAGCATTTGTGGATTAAATTAACTTTAGAAGCTTATACAAACCATATATCATTATGATTTGCCATTATCAACACCAAGGCCATTATCATTTGCACATGTAAATGCAAGCTTCCAAACAGCAAATAAAAAAGTTGCTGCAAGCTCCAGACCCGACAAGCACCAAACAAGTAGAAACTCGCCGTTGAAGTTTTGTAACGAAAAACAAAAGGTTTCTTGGATATGTATTAATAGTTTTTATTGCCTAAAGAGTAATATGTAACACATTTAACCACATGGGACTCACAAAACTGAGCTGAGCTGCATTAAAGGTTCAAACATATTAAAGCTCAGCCAGACACTACATCTCTATCCTATAGGTATTTCACAATTCTTTAACATGTTTCTGGCACTGCATATCATGAATTTACATTTCCATTGTGACAGAATAAATATAATACAATAACTCAATAATACAATAATAGTGAATCTGGAGTTGGAAAGGAAATAGTTTTTCACATTTTAAATTATTTTAGTTTTATAGGAGACAAGGAGAACTCTACCTGCATGTTCGGACAATTCTACACAGCAAACTAGTATGTGTCAGCCAGGGAAAAGTAATTAAACTCAATTCCTTAATTCCAGCAACAACAACAACAAAACATTCATAACAATATTAATATGGTTATATGGCCTGGTGTTTCTTCACTTTAAATAATTTTAAAAATGTGTTTTTTCCTTCTAATTCAAATAACATTCAGCTCAACAGTCTTGCTTTTTATACTTTATTGCAGAGCAGTTTTATATGTTCATTTACTTACTCATTAATTTCATGTCTTTCTTTATGGCTGTGGGGGTTGTGTTTAGTGATGTGGTTATCTTTTATTAGCTGTATGGTGTTTATTAGTTCATTTTTGCCAATCCAATGTGCCAGACTGTTTTTCTTTCACAAAGCAGAGCACCTAAATGATGACTCATATCTCTCTGCTGATTTACAAAGGAGTTATATATTGCCTGCTGCATTATAGCAGTAGATGAATTAAATCTCAGTTGACATCTGAGTACTAGCACAAGCCCATGCCGATATGCTTCATTTCAAATGGTGTGAAATCAAATGATCTCATTTGGAAAGCTGTGGAAGTGTCTGCCGCTTTTTGGAAGGAATATATGGCTTAGAACCATGACGTGTATCAACATGACAGACAATATTTATGTCCCTTCAAGAAAACATTAAGACTTTTACGAAAAATATCACAAAAACGTATCAACAAAAGATTTACTGGTGTTTTATTACTTTTTTAAAAGTGCATTAGAATTAATTACCGTTTAGCTAGATATCTCACTTGGATATTTTGATCTTATCCAAATAATATCTAATTCAAATGTCATTCATCAAATCTACACACATGCTTTGTTTCCACAAAGAAATAAATACTTATCTAGCAGGAGTTCAAGTGTCAAATACTCATTTACAGTTTTTAGTACCATTTGTTATTAAAGCAAAGTTTTGTATACATATAGGCTGTATTTAGTAGTTTATCAGTTGCTCTATTGCAGAGTGGGTCCATTTTGTTCCATACTCACATCACAGAGGTACAGGAAACTGAGTCTTCTTCAACAACTAATAACAGGATGCAGCTGAGGAGCTCAATAGGGCTGTCACTCAGAAAAACACAGCTTTCCCCTTGTCCCTCCTCCACACACACACACACACACACACACACACACACACACACACACACACACATACTCGTGCAAATGCCTGTGCATTAAAGAGAGGGAGTCTGGAGGGTAATAGTGATTCAGATTAATGATAGATTTAATAATGACTGTTCATTATTTTATCTTTTCCTTTTGCTGAGGCTTTAGGCCATGGATGTGGGACTTATCCTTTCGGATACACTGAAACACACTGAGGAAGAATACAATATACTAAAAGCATTCCAATCTAAAGAATTAAGGATGTATTTTCTTCCCTTCGTGTAAATTTGTGGAAATATAAAATATTCTACTGTACAGCAACAATCTCCAGCATCTATTTAAATAAAATGTCTTTATAATGTAGGCTTTAATGTTCACAGTGCCATAAAATGTATTAATTTATTTATTTCGAGATTTGAGGTGTTCCATGGACTGTGATGTGATATTCGACATACCTTGAACATCGAATTCATTATTTTGTTATTTTGCTACACCTGCACCCAGTGTTTCTGCATGGTTTGGTACTATTCATGTTAGGGATTTCGCACTTCCGTCTATCATTTTCAAGCGCTGTAACTTAGTACTTTGTGTTTCAAGTTAGTATATGTACTATTTCTCATGCCAGTCAGGTATTTGTTGACCTCTCCCATGCAAGTGAACTGAACTTGAACCTGAGACATGTTACGCAACTTGAGTATAAAATATGGACAGCAAAAATGAAAAAACATAAAAGCTCTTCAAGTCTACTAAATCAGTGCCATACATCCTTACTAAATGATTGCAAATGCATAAACACCAATGCATCAAATGAGCATACGCATCTAACATTTCTCTCTTTTTGCTTGAATTTGTGCTCGGCTAAACATGGCACAGTCTCAAGCTTACTGAGGTCACTTGAGTATTATCACAGCATGTTAAAATAATATTCCGCAGGCATTAAATGACTTAGCAGCCTTTATGAAATATGAATGATGACTCGCAGGTGCTGTCTGCCAAATATTTCTCCTGTCGCATTTCACCAAGAATCTAGGCAACCATTTTGAGCTCATAACTAATTGATTTCCCCTCTGAAAAACAGACATGAGTATCTTCCCAGGCTTATGACAATATAATTCATAATTTAACCGGATGTGTTACACGAGTGACAAGAGAAGGAGGGAGGGAGAAAGAGAGAGAGAGACAGAGTGGATTATGGTGGGTTGAGTACAAGAAGACCGTTAAGAATTTTGGCCAGCTAATGGAAATTCAAGTGCCTGTTTCCGAAACAGAGGTCAGTTCTTAGCAGCTCTCAGTTTATATTATTCTCAGCTTATGCAGCTCTAGCTAAATACACACTGAAAAATGTTTTGTGCCCATAAAATAAATTCAAATAAAATGTTGCAATCTTTTCTTTTTTGCTGGGAAAATTAGTTCAGAACTGGGCTTTAAAAAGAACATATCAACCTAAAAAATACACAGTATAATTATGATTGCAATTGTAATCTTAGTTGATAAAAGATACCTTACACTATTTTATCACCATTTAATCAACTGCAAAACCTAAAATATATATTTTTTAAATATTTAAAGTAATGTATTAAAAGCTTAAATATGGCCACCAACCACAAACAGGTGTTTTTCAAGTGTCACTAGAGGAGTTTGTGTAGAACAAATAAATACAGGGATTTCTGGGTTCTTTGGTATGTCAGCTTTCTCTTTAGTATGTCTTGAATTCACTGCCTTTGGACTGGTGAGATTCATTAACTATATCCTCTGAAAATTTGAATGACATGAGCAGTTTGTAATAACATACATCAACACAGGCCAAAATCCTGTCTAGCACTGATTATTTTTAATGCTATACATGTTTTTTGAAATATGTTGACTGAGTGCATTTCTTTGTAGTGCAGTCTTACACATTCTTGCTTGTGATGGATGTTAATGTTTCTGACTGCTGTTCAGTGCTGTCTGATTTTTGGTTTTCAGTCATATGTGCTTAAATGTGTTTTACTTAACAAAATGCTAAGTGGTTTGCCCCTGACAAAGAACGTGTTTGGAAGGTAGTTGTTACTCATTTTCTTCCTTGATGGTGAGGCCTTCATTTGTCTTGTTTCAATAGAGCCAATAATTATATGCAGCTTATATGCAGCTCACCATATAATGAAATACATTTTACACAAGAACAACACACATGTAGTACAGTGTTTTTCACAGCCGTGTGTGTGTGTGTGTGTGTGTGTGTGTGTGTATGGTATTTCCAAATTAAACACCTACTCCAACCCATTCCAATTCTATATATTTCAGGCTTTAATTCAGTTCCTTAATACAGATCATGTGCTGTGAACAAACACATGGAAAGACTAGCATACCACAGTTAGCATACATATATCTGTAAATGTAAATATATCTGCAGTTTTTTAGTATGTGTGTTTGTGTATGTGTGTGTTATACTATGTCACTAGGTATATCATTAGCTATACAGAAAATAGTATAGCATTGGCATGGAAGAAGACCCAGAAAATGTCATCCTCTTTCAAAGTGACACACTATTTATTAAGCACAACAGAAAAGGAGTGACTTTTGATGGGAACATGGGGGAGGTAACAAACACAACATGAGGATGGTAGAATGTTCTTTTTAACTAAAGGAACATGATTTAATGAAAATGAGGCATAACCCTACTACACTATATACAACATTTAGAAGAATACAGTTTTTAAACTAAATTTTGAATGCATAGGTCAATGGCAGATGCCACACTACTGCTCTGTCATAAGAATGCTTTTGGCAAATGCTGGCATCACCCTGGTGGTCTCTGGTTACCTGCTGCACAGTATGGAAGTGGTTGGGAAGCTCCTTGACATACCCTGCTCTGCGTGCTCTGTTCTCCTTGGTCCCTGGAGAAAAAACAAACATGAGCTCTGTGGACATTCTAAGTATGCCGCTGAACTTCAGAAAGACCTGAAGACCTGCTTGGTGGAGTGGCATGCCAACAGCTGAGGGGTGAGCATCAAGTTAAAACATTCCATGATCCCATCATTGTAGTGGAATGGCAAAGTCTGAATCATCTGGATGCCCAGCCAGTTGCAGAGCGAATCCACTACCTTCTCCACTCCACTATTGCTGTTCTCTGGGACGGGACTGCATATGCCTCAAGCCACTTCATAAAGTAGTCTTTGGCCATGAGGAAATAAAGGTTCCTGGCATTGGTAGTGGAAAGGAACCCAAAAATGTCCAATGTGACCCTCTATCCCAGTCAGCACAAAGCACCTCAGAGACTGATCCATGCAGGGCATGTTTGCCTAACTCGGTTTTTGCCTCAGGTGGAACCATCTGTGTACCCAGTATAGCTCTA
>NC_137516.1:8005000-8015000 GCF_041902795.1 Electrophorus electricus | reverse complement strand
TCTCTTGAGACCTTTCTTGATGGAACCAAGAGTTCAGATCAGCACAAGTACAACAAATGTCTTGCTCCACATCAACCTAATCCTGATCTCCAGGTACTTATATTTACTGATCTTGGCAGGTTTTTGAATATGAGATTTCTATCATCAGGGATTGCCACATCAATCATAAGGCACTGCTTGCTCTTCTTGGTGTGGCATACCATGTCCAGGCGGTTAGCAGGGATGATGCAATCAGTTATATTTCCTATGTCTCACATGTTGTCACTGATGTTCAGAATGGTTAATTTTACAAATGAGATGTCTGCACTTCGACTGGTTCAGATAACTGTGTTGTTCACAGTTCCCAAAAGTGCAAATTCTTTACTAGAATATAGTATAGAAGTAGCCCTAAAATGTTGACCATTTTGACCATCTCTCTGGGTCCAGAGATTGACATCACACAAATGTGAAAGACTATCACAACAACAGTGCCTGTGTTGATGTCCGTAACTGGAGCATCTGATGCTCTCAAAATGGTCTTTGGTATGGTTTTTTGTGGTTGCTGTTCCTTAAAATGAGCTCAGAATGTCTCCCTGCTCAGGGCACTTCTTTATTTATGAAAGGAGTAGTTTTAAGAGCTCTCACTGTAGATGTATTTTCAGTCCATCCTCTTTTGCATCTTATATCCTTGTCTTCATTCAAATAATTATTTTAGGAACTGGTTATGTTTTTAAATTGTAACACAACCTTTTTAACACATTACTTTTAAAATCGTGGACTTAGGCTCCACACAGACGGTTGCTAAGCCTATTTTCTGTGTCTGTTACGCTAAAGCTTCGTTTCCTCATTTTTGTTTTCTTTTGCAAATAAAAAACATTTTTGAGTTCACCACTCGTGCCTTGCTTCTGCTTCACAGTGTCACAGAATCTAGTCTGCATTCACCATTTTTTAAATACAGCTGTATTACATCAGATCTTCGGTGGTAGGTTCACTGAGATGTAGCCTGGGACCTAGTTGATGAAGCTATTACCGGTTGATTTCTTGCTTTGGCCAGTCAACTCAGACCGGTAAATACTCCTTTGTGATTGTTTCTTTAATCCAGATATATTGGATACCACCACTCTTATTGATATCCAGGTATCTGTGTTACTCACCATTGTCAAGGTCTTAAATCAGGGTCACAGTTTGCCAGTTATGAATATCCCTATGGAACTTCAAACTCCATTTTGATGGCTTCACTGTTTGAGCTGGTTTTCATCCTTCTCATTCATCTTAACATTATCCAGATACACAACATGGCTGATGCTGGTATTTTTTCTGACCACAAATCCAACATTCTTTCTATTCAGGATGTTGTTCAGTAGTATGAGTGCCAAACAGAAAAAGGGGTAGGGAAAAGGAGTTACTCTGGAATTTCTTCTCAGTTATCCAATCTGGATACTTTCTTCTTGGTGTATGATTCATCACAGTCTTCCACTATTTCATTGAAGCTCCCACACGCAGTCTCTACTTTAAAGGTACAGGTATGTGGCAAGGTATCAAAAGCTTTTTTGTATTCTTACTTTAGTCCAGTTTGAGTATAGCTTCTTTGTCTTTGAATTCATTATCTTGCTTGTGAGAAGTTTATATTTTATTCTTTAAATGTCCTTTGGCATTCTTTTGCCCATCTGGGAGTATGTAATTGTTGACCAAGTAGTTATAATAATTTTTATAATGCCAGCAGTGGCACCTTTTAAATGGAAGGCAGGCATGTAATTGGATGCTTCATGGTATATGTGGTAAGCAGGCAAGTAATTAGATGACTTGGGGTCCTTTCACTCCTTGCCATATGAGAAAGGGTGCATGGCAATTTCCAGTTGTGAGTGATTTTGATAACTCAAATCTTCTTTCCAAAGATGTAATCCCATGTCACGTATTGATATGTTGTTTTTTTCCAGTTGGAATCATTTAGTTTTGTCATGTGTAACGGTCTTTTAATTATACCACTCCAAAGGGCTCTAGTTTCAGTATTTAAAGGGTTTTTTTGTTTGTTCTCTTTATCGCGGACACACTGCTGTTCATTATGATTCGGGTAGAATTTAATTCATATTCTTGTAAAACAGTTTGAACACCTCTGGGCTCATATTTGAAGCTTCATTGTTATGTAACCCTCAACCTTCTGAATATCTGAGTAACAGATTTGAGTCAGACACTCTTAGTTGGAACTTCTTTTAAAGCGCACCAGTAATTCATATGCCTTTTTTGTGAGCTTTCATGTACCTTTGAAGTGGCTATTGTTAGCTCAGTGGTTGAGGTACTTTACTTGTAATCAGGAGCTTGCAGGTTTAAGCCCCACCTCTGCCAAGTTGTGGTTCTGGGGTCCCTGCGCAAGGCCCTTAAGTCATGTTCAATCATAATTATGAATTACTTTGGATAAAGGTGTCAGCTAAATACTGTATGTGTCCTCTTCTTTTTCTGTTGGTCTATATTAATCTGTGTTAACAGCTATAGTGGTGTGCATCAGCTTTTTCACATCAGAGATGCTATGATGGTTTTTCAGAATTCTGGAGATTGTCTTGCTTTCAGTATTAATTAATCTATTCAGGTTCGTTGTTAATCTGATCGCCACAGCTAATATACTTGATATCCATTTGAACTTGACAGTTATCTGCTTTTCCATCTGATGGATTTCCTGATTTTGTCCTAGTTATCCACCTGGCGTTGATCTCTTCTTTTGTAGGAACCTTTGGAGAGCTTTCAGTTTGGATTGCAGTAACCTCGATCAGTGCCTCATTGTTGACCTAGAGTTGGTTAATAACACAAGCAGGTATGTCAACAGACAACTTCAGGTTCTTATAATGAATCACTGTTGGATCACACAACTATTTAGGGTCCCACTATATGTACTGAATAAAACATTATGTAATTTTCTTATTTACTTGCTATTTTATACCTCATTTAGTCAATATTCATGTTTACTTGCTATTTTATGCCTCAATTAAGTTAATGTTCATGTGATGTGCCTTGTACTCAGCAAAATCTCCTTCAGTGGACTTCAAGTAAAAAACTCTAGTTTCTGCCTTTTTCAGTGGACAGAACAACCAAACTATTAAGTCTCCCCTGTCTTCTGAAGTAAAATCCAGATAAGGTAAATCTCTTTTATTTAGCAAACTGCTTACATTTTTTTTTAGCTTTGAGCTCCACTTTGTAGTTTTGTAGAATTTACTCAGATAAGTATAAAAAAATAGATAAAATACATGCATTAAAAATCAAAGTCTCATTTCGGATGGAGACCAATCACCCAATGAAGGAGGGGGTGAAATGATGTAGACCATCACTCAGGAATGTAAATTCAGGCCACAGGGCTGGAGAGCTTGTTCCTTAGTATGGTGGTCAGAGCACATATTTATCACCTGGAAGACCTGGGTTTGACGCTGGGTGGTTACTGCCCTCAGTTCTTGTCAGAAGTGGGATGGTACTGTGAGGAGCATGCCCAAGTGATATAAACCCCCACTGCTGTGAGATGATGGTATGAAGCCCAGTGTGAAGTGTGGTGAGGGGCTTGGTTGTGACCTTGAATGAAGGGTAGATGTGAAGTGCTAGAGTATATTCCCTGCAGAAGAGTGCAGTGTCAAATTTATTTATATAGTGGTTTTTACAAGAGATGTTGTCACAAAGCAGCTTTACACATACCAATTCCAAGCCCCCAGCAAGCAAGCCAAGGGTGACAGTAGCGAGGACACACTCCATAGAGCATGAGGAACTTTGAGAGGAACCAAGACTCAAAAGGTGGGGGGGAGGGGCATCCTCCTCTAGCCAACAACAGACACTACAATAGCCACAATATAAACAATAAGGAGCAGAATAAGTAGTGAGAGAGTAAGAAAATATAAATAAATAAATAAATAAATATGTAATGGATGTCATAAGGGGGTGGCAGGAGGAGCCATGGCAGCTGAGACAGGTTGAGACTTAGTAACAGGAGTAGGTGTACTTCAGCAGAAAGAGAGAATAGATTATTAGGCATGTCCAGATATGAAGGGAATTATAATGTGCAAAGATGGATTGCACCAGATATATCTGCGGCTGCACAGCTAAATGGATAGAACCAGAAGGAAACACAGGCTTGAGGGCACCCTGGAACATCAGAGGTGAAGTAACAGCATCATAAAACAGCATCATCCCAGTTTACCATAACATTCAATGCCCATGAATCCTCAGATACCCTTTATCTAAGATGGAAAGTATTTAATAAAATGCCTGACTGTACAGATAGATTATCAGTTTAGCCTTAAATACTTAGACCGTGTCTGAGTCTCAGCCATTTACATGAAGGTTATTCCATAGTATAGGAGCTTTATACGAGAAGGCTCTGCCCCTGCGGGAGATTTTCTGAATCGTGGTACTAGTAAAGGGCCTGCACCTTTTGATCTAAGCAGATGTGGTGGATGTACTAGGAGTTGTCTAAGGTACTAGACCATTCAGTTCTGTGTAGGTCATTAAAGTATTTTATAATCGATACAAATTTTTACTGGGAACAATGCAATGTAGCCAAGATAGGTGTAACATGATTAAGCTTTCTAGTTATATTAAGAACACTAGCTGCTGCATTTTTAACTAGCTGGAGCTTGTTTAGGCACTTAATGGTATTGTAAGCTATTACAGTAGTCCAATCTTCAAGTGATAAATCCATGCTTTTCTGCATCATGTGAAGAGAGTATGTTGCTAATCTGTGCAACACTCCTGAGATGGAGAAAGGTGGTCCAAGAAATATTATTTACATGAGCATCAAATGAGAAACTGGGATCCATAATCACTCCAAGATCTTTAACTGTTAGAGAAGATGTGATTAGGAGACTATTGAGGTTCATTGAGTAATTAGAGAGCAAGGAACTAGCTGTCCCTGGGCCTAATAGAAACGCCTCTGTTTTGTCAAGATTAAGTGAGAGGTGTCTCCACATCCAGTGTCCGACGTCCTTTATGCATTCCTCAATAATACTAAGCTGATATATGTCCTCAGGTTTGGCTCAGATATATAGCTGATTATCATCAGCATAGCAGTGGAAACTAGTACACGGTTTACGTATGTCATCTAGAGGTAGCATATATTAAAAAAAAAAAAGCAGAGGCCCTAGAACAGATCCTTGTGGGACACCATAGCTAAACTTGTATGATGAAAAGTCTCCATTTATGCTTACAAACTGGATGCAATTGACTAGATAAGATTTAAACCAGGAAAGGGCTGTTCCCCTAATCCCAACAACATTTTTGAATCTCTTTACTAAAATGTTGTGATCTATAGTGTCAAATGCTGCACTCAGATCAAGCAACATAAACAAAGAAACATAACCCTTGTCAGAAGACCATCATGTGCTGAAGGAACGCGTAACATAATGGTGACCATCACCTGCTGAAGGAAAGGGTAATGTAATGCTGTACTAGCGAAATGATCCATTGGTCGGGCTGTCAGAGTACGTGTTTACTACCTGGAAGACTTTTCTAAAAATTTTCTAAAATACATAAAAAGTCAATGTCACCTCTACTGTTAACCTAAAGATTTATTACACATATTTGAATAGCAAAATACATGTATTACTGGCCAAATAAGAGGTTTCCCAAGAAGCCAAGAAGAAAAAAACATTTCCCAAGAAGAATATTATGAAATATGCATATTTTGAAAAAAAAATGCATATACATGCAAAAATACATATTTTGTATTTTCAGTTTAAGAGCCTTTTGTCTGTTTGTCTACCATGGATGAAACACATCATAAATAAGATGGGCAAAAATGAACATCAGGGTTTGTAAAGCTGCATATGTTTGTAAAGTTAAAGCATCTGTTTGTGAATTATAGATGTGAGCAGGCTCTAGGAATTGAGTTTGGGAAATACATTTTCACATTGAAATAATAGCAAGGTAATGGTATAAAAATTTTAAATGAAATATACATTTTAGCTATGTCAGAGCAAACTCCGCTGCATATCTTAATTTTTTTAAGAGGCAATATTTCTTTTTATTATTTTATCATATCACATTATTTTTATATTTTTGTGTCACACCACATTATCATTTTTATGATTATGATAGTGTCACCACACTTTATTTAGGCATTATTGAGGTTTGCGTGTGTGTGTGTGTGTGTGTGTGTGTTTGTGTGTGTGTGTGTGTGTGTGTGTGTGTGTGTGTGTGTGTGTGTGTGTGTGTGATAATGATTCCAGTTTGTTTTTGAGGAAATGTAACTCATACATTTGAGGTGACCCCCACAGTTCAGTAGAGTGTGCTCTGTGAGTAAGAGCTATATATTTCTGTCAATATTTCTGTATAATAGGCATGGAGTCTAAACTGAAGGACTTAGAGCAAATCACCTTTTATCTTTATTTCTTAGTTTTTTTCTTTTTTTCTTATAGCTATATATCATATAAAGTCATCATTTCATATTTTCTTCATTTTGTAAGCACTTCCTATTGCGTGTGAAGAAGCGCTGTCATATCGAGTTACATGAGATGCCTTTTCATCTCACTTCCCAAGAGTAACATCAGATCACTCGAAGCTTCAGGGTTTGTTTTTTTTTTTTTCATAAAATATAAGGGAATGCCAAGATGTTTTTGTACGTTTCAGATAATTTTTTAAGTTGGCCTGCTCCAGTTTTTGAAGCCTTAATCTAACATTGCCATTACAAAGCCTCTGTCTTTCTTTGTGTAGCAGTGACTTATACTATGAGTAAGCCTCGAGTTCAACTTAATCCTCCGGTGATACAGAATTAACTCTGCCAACCAGGGTAAAACATTGAAGTAGGTCAAATGCTTTCTTTTAGGAGGACTGCTTGTTTCCCTGTGGCAAGTGTGGCAAGACCTTGGAAGGTTTCTATTCGTCATACTTTATAGAGCTAAGTCATACTTTGCTGACAGACTCATCCTTCTCTCTCTCACTCCTCATTTGTATAGGACGTTACATGTTACACCTCCTGGTGTAGTAAGATGAAAATTGTGACACCAATCAAGTTGTTGTGATTTAGTACAGGTCAAAGGGCACAGAACAGCATGCTGGGAAAAGCATGCTGGTTTCAAATCATGCATCTCATGATATAAGAATTATCTACACATGGTTTTCAGTATTTCACTTTTACAGTATGAAAAGAAATGATAGAAAAACACTCCCAAGTGCAGTGATATTTCATCCGTACACTCCAGTGTGCAACAAATCACACTGCACAAATGGCAGAGTATATTTTACACAAAAAAAACACAATACATAAATTTGCGTTCCATTCAATGATTGAGACTTGAAGTGAAAATTCTCTCTCTCTTACACCTTCTATCTGAAAATGCCTAGAATGTAGCTTAAAAAGTACCATATGTAATGGAGTCTTATTTCGCCGCATATAAAGTGCTTCTGATTTATGGGAAGTGCACGTATTTTTCCTGCCCACTATAAATCATGCTGTTGGCTTTTTTAGCTTTGAGCAAGAAGGAGAGGGAGGACTCCAAATCCCAGTGTGTACACTCTACATTTCCCCCTCTACTGTTTAACAAGTGCAAGTATGAATTATTGGACCAGAAAAGCCCATTCACCACTATTTAATATGCTTAAGGTTTACCTTTCCTATGTTTAGCTTTCTCTCACTGATTGAAGTCTGCATTTATCATATTGTAGGAGAGTTACATTACTAGGAACAGGATGCTGCCATGACTTGTATCAGATAATATTACTGATAGTTTACATATATGAGTTAAACTGCCATGTCATGCGATATCCTATAAACTTTATGCAACAGATGTTATTTTCTTATTATTTTTGCTTTATAGCACTGGTAAAACAAAACTGAAACACCAACAGTCCTAATTTATGTGTATTTTATAACTGAATACTTTTTTTTTTATAGTGTTCTTATAGTGCCTCTGCTGGTTATGTGTTGTCAAATATGTCAGCATGGGGGAATACTAAGCACCTCAGCGCCACATGATATTACAGAGATCCCGTCATTACATCCTTTACATAATCTCTCTTTTCCTAACTGATTTCTCAGAGACCCATATGAACACTGCTCATAACTAAGAAACAAAAATATAATTGAAATCTAATAGAGAGGCTGACCTTGTCATTGCTCATGATAGCAGCATGAGTGTTTATTTCTACCTAAAATATTGTTGATCTTGGGCAGCAAATGTCATAACTTATCATGTACTATGCTGCATGAAGATTACAAACCTCAGAAAAATCCTAAAGATCATAAAGCTTGTGTAGCTCTTCTAAACAGACTACAATAAGATAGTATGAAAGACATGGAATTGCAAATCATCCTTTGGTAATGGTGCACCAACATAAAATTGAATATATTTGAAAACTATATATATAGTATATATATATATATATTCAGTGAAAATCTTTGTGAACATAAGAGAGTGACAGGTCAACTTTATTTTTACATTTAGTGAACAAATATATGAAATGTATTAAATATTTTAAAAATTTGGTACTTTTGCAAATATTTAATCTACCTGTGTATATATTTCGTTATACTGCCATATGTGTATGTATATGACAAGAATTCCATCTGCAATTTACTTCAATGACGAGGCTAGATTATAAATTTGCTTAAATGTAGTATCATAATTATTATTCATCATTAGAAACAGATTAACTTTGCTATCAATACACCTCAACTATTTTAGTTTAAAAGTTATTTTATATGGTTTGCCTTTTGCAGAGACAGCCAGGGAAAGTTTGTTCCCTGAGCACACCAGGTCCACTGAACTGTAACCTACAGGCATGGTTCCCCTTTCACATAAAAATCACCTTGCAGTCATATGCCAATATATTTGAATGTATGTATAAATACCTGGGTTTTTTTGGACATCTAAAAATATATGAAAACATATTTTGGTACATTTCCTCTCTTACCATATGGGAACTCTGTCTGTAAATTTCAGATCTCTCTAGAACACTGAAAAATATCTCTTTCCCTCTGTGTGTGTGTTTTCCTCAGTGGTGGTTTTAGCCCATTTAAGCTTGGGGGCTGGGCTTGTTTTTATGAAATTACGATGTTACTTTTCTGGCCTTTTTATACCCTTTGTGATTTTCTCCTCACCTGAAACGTTGCTTCCGAAGCTGTGCTCATGGCAGTGACACTTTGCAGATTCTGAATACTGTATCATTCTGTAGAGTGAGGGAGAAGTCAGGATTCTGAGAGTAAATCTGGAGTAAATTCGCTGATCTAGAAACCACGATCATTTCTGCATCCAAAAGCTGACGTCCATATTCTCTGCTTCCTTATTTGTCTGGAACTCTGAAATGTCTGTTCACTTTCAGCCAGCTTCAGTCAGCTATTTCATTTCCTATCTTGGAAACAGTAGTCATATTCATAAAGAGTCTTTAATGTTTCTGGCTTCGTGTTGCATCTGTATGCCTTGCTGTGTGCTGAGACCATGACATTTGAACTGTGAAAGCTACTTTTTTTATTTATAAGGCTGTTCTTTTTATATGGAATACAAACATTTACTACCAAATTATGAGCTAGTATATGCAAGTACCTTTATTTTTAAAATATGTTTTCAAAATGTAAAGAAAACATTTTGAAATCTATTCATAAAATACTTTTCAGCTTCAGAAAAGAAGCTGGAAAAATAGGCTTATAACTATTTTACTACTATGTAAAAAGTCTGTTTATTATTATAATTGTTGTAACTTCTCTAGTTTATGTCATTGAACCTTATCTCAATTTTTATGCAAGTCACATTTTTTTAGCATTTAGAGTTATTTAAAATTATTAATAATGTATATTTTGAAATAGTTGTTTTTAGAATTAAAGTGTTCTGGAAGTAAAAAAAAAAAAGTATTAATAATTCTCATAATAACTTAAGTAGATATTGCTAACTGCTCACAGTTGTAAATGGCTGTTTCTTGAAAAGAAAACAATACCCCATAGAGAATCATTTGTGCATCATCTGTAACTCAGATCAATGCATTTTACAAATAAAGTCTGTAAAACCAATTTTACAGACTCTGAATACTGAACAAATGTTTTTGATTACTAAAACATTTC
>NC_137516.1:7877500-8000000 GCF_041902795.1 Electrophorus electricus | reverse complement strand
ACACACACACAAAAAAAAAAATAATAATAATTTTTTGTTTTGAAGTATTTATCTTAAGTAAACCATTTTATTAGGGGATATAACATTAATGTGAAAAGGTACTTTAGTGAACTATTTGTGGAGGTCAGGTTTTACTTTGTAATGTTATGTAAATCTAAATGTCTTTAGCACTTTTACATTCCTATACTGTGAAGATCTAATTCTTAATAAGACTTTAGTCATGATTATTTTTATTTCTTCAGTATGTGTTAAAGGTGACCTAACGCTATGTATGTTTAATAAAAAGGCACATGTAATCATATAAAGGTATAGGTATGCATTACATAGTTTGCCATATGCTGTTGAACAGAGTAGGATGGGTTCCCCATCAGAGCCTTGGTTCCTCTCAAGGAGTTTTATCTTGACATATTCATCAGGGGCCTGGACGTCGATTCTCTGTATAGCTGATTCCTGTAAAACTGAATGTGACGTGTTGTAAAAAGCATCATGCAAATAAATTTGAATTGAATTGAATATGAATTATAAGGCATGTGATGACATTAAACACAACAAAACTAACATAAAACATTAAACAAATACATAACAAAGCACTTTCTCCTTTGCTTAATATAGTCCCATTTGTACAGTTTACATCACTACAGTTTTTTTTTTTTTACATTTACAGTATTTAGGTTACACTTTTATTCAAATCTGACTACAACTTTTATAACCAATTATAACTGAATACAGCTTGAGCAATTGAGGGTTAATGGCCTTGCTCAGGGGCTCAGCAGTGGCAACTTGGCAGCAGGGCTAGAAATACTAACCTTCTGATAACTAGTCAACCACTTAACCACTGAGCTACCACTAGTTTAAAATTTTGGAATAGAATTTATCATATTAAAATGAACCTACAGCTAATAAATTCTACACTAAATCACTAGCATTATTTACTATTTTCTACATCCTTTAGAAGTATGTACACTAGTAATCTCCATTCAGTTTATAAGTATGTACACTAGTAATCTCCATGCAGTTTACATGTGCACTGGTAATCCCCATTCAGTTTACTAGAATGTACAGTAGTAATCCCTAGTAATCCCCATTCAGATATAAAAGTCCTGTATCAGTCCCATTGTCTATCTTCTGGGATTGCAGAACCAGTAGGCAGAGCATGTCAGAATGGATCTCCTGCATTTGTTCTGTTTTTTTTGTTTGTTTGTTTGTTTTTTGTTTGTTTGGTTTTTTTGTATAAGTCTGTTGATTCAAAAGCCTTGATGTAGTACTACTGTGCAGGCTAACAAGCAAGTTAACCCCTTTTTATAGGATGATTTATACTTCTTGAGTTCTCTTTTCATACATCTCCACCAAAGCCTTGAAAAGAAATCAGTAGCCCAGCATATTTTCCCTTTTGTCGCAAAAACAAACCCCAACCCTACATGTACCCCTACATGTGCCCCAACATGTGCCCCTACATGTGCCCCTAAATGTACCCCTACATGTGCCCCTACATGTACCCCTACATGTACCCCTACATGTGCCCCTACATGTACCCCTACATGTACCCCTACATGTGCCCCTACATGTACCCCTACATGTACCCCTACATGTACCCCTGCTCCTGGCTGACATCCCCCCCCCCCCCCCCCACTGCTGGGCACGAGAGGGCAGTGTATCAACACTCCAGCTAGTGTGGCCAGGGTAAGGAGCCATGTGCTGATAGGAGCTGAGGAGGCAGAGAGAGCTTTGGGTACCAAATCATACTTTGTATGGCCTGTATATATATATATAACCAAAGAAGATTCAGGGTGAGTAACTGCAATGTACTGAAGTAAGAGATATAAAGAGATAAAATATAAAATATTGAAAAATGCAGTGAAGCACACAAGGTTTCCAAGGAAATATATAAACACATACATTATATTACATATATAATGTATATCTGTACATATTGCCTATGCGTGTGTATTGGTACAGTCACAGGTGTTTTGTTTATGATGCACTAGTGTATGCGTTTTGAGTATAGGTTACTGGATGACTAGAGATCATTTAAATGTCAGCTTTAGTGTGCGGTTTTTCCTTCTGTTAGTATAAGGCTCATGAATAAATCAGTGATGCACACTGCAATTCTCTAAAGTGTGTGGTCACCAATCACTAGTCTTCTTACTGCTTTAGAAAGTGTGAATGACTTAAACATGTGCTAGCTGCTATACCATTACATATATCTACAAAATCTTTTCTTTACACACCTGTAAAAAATTAAGCCTGTGAGTGTGAGTCAAGGTAAACATAACACTTTTGATTTAGACTTGTTTACATTTAAAACATCCACTTTTTAGCCTAATCAATTCCCACACACGCATACAAAGCACTTGCGAAAACATTAGCTCAGTAATTCAGGCTCATTAATTCATGGTAGGTGGCACATCTGGGCTTAGTGGGTAAAATTATGCAAATCTGCACATTTTTGTCAGTTGAGCCCCTCCCCTAAATAGGGGGGCAATTAGAGTTCCTGGAGTCAAGGAACCAAGATGTCACATTAAGCGGAAGTTTGAAGTCATTTTCGAAAAGCTTATAGAGGTATAGGCACATATAAAGTGGTGAAATCCCTGACACTAAATAGGAGACTGTTTGGAGCTAAAATCTTCTATGTTTGTATGGGAAACCATGATAAGGAATTCCAAAATGTGTTCATATGGGTTTGGGATGTTATGTTCTCAGAAATGAAATGGTATTTGGTGGGGTTTCATGCAGTTTTTCAGCCTGTAAGGTAAAGTAACCTGTCTAAAGTAAACTGTCTAAAAAACAATCACATAAGTTATTGTAAGCGTGCTGTGACAAACACAGTTTCAAATCACAAATATATTTATGTATTAGCACATAGCGATAATATAACACAATCACGTGTAATTAATGCACACATATCCAGTTGTAAATTGACATCATAGTGAATCGTCACACCCTCAGTTTTGTGTATACGCATTTCAGCGCTCTTTTGCACCACACACCTACATATGAACAAAGACACACAGAGTGAGTGTTAGTACAGCTGGTTGTTAGATCCGGCCACACGGTGAGGGGTCTGTAGACTGCCGTTCCGCCCTGCACTGTGTGTGGGTGTGTGTGTGCGCACCACTGACACTTCCAGACTGGCCGCTTTGTTTCCACTGGCACCCACGGGGCGAATTTGTCATTTTGCTTTTATTTTATTTTCTTCTCTGTGGTAGGATGGCTCTGCTCATTATCACCAAGGCTGCCAAGAAGGAAAAAAAAGCAACAAAACGAAGAGAGAGAGAGAGCCAGAGAGAAAGAGAGCGAGAGAGAAACTAAGGAATTATGTGGTCAGTTACCTACAAAGAGAGCACAGCCAATTTTAGCCAGTGGCTAATAAAGTCAAGGGAAGTGAACTACAAAATACTTCTGTAGGTGCACTTGTCCAGAATGCTGAAACCCAAAGCACTGCTCAGCGCCAGGTGTGGGGTGAGAAAGAAACATGAGGTATCTGAACAGACATTCTTCCACTTAGAGCAGTGGGGGAGAAAACTCCTGCACAAATGTTGCACACTGTTGGTTTACTCAGTGCAGAAGGCCAGCAGTTTTTAATGCCATTATGCTTATCCTCACTAATGTTGTGCTGATATCCCAAATTGAACTGAAAATAATTATTGATTGGTGTAACACACTTTATCCTATAACATCCTATAACATTCACTCATGAAGGTCTTGATAATTGGCATGTGAGTTAATTATAAAAACCAATCCAAGTGTTCGCCTTTGAGGTATACATATCATTAGCTCTGCAACCTCTTTGGCTGTACAAAGCTAGTTTTATGATATGGTAATTGAAAGTGTGGTTGGTGGAGGTGAAGTGTGACTGAATGGTCTAGTGTTGTTCACTGGCATAGCAAGGGGAAACTGATACAGCGGTCTAGTGGCTAACATGAAGAATGCAGTGGGAGAAGAGCTTGGGACTGGAGTGTGAATGGAAATGTGTTCTGTTAAATGTGTAGATGATATTTTGGGGGTTGTCCTTTGAAGCCATTTTTAGTCAGTTAGTCAGTCAGATTAGGATATTCCAAAATGGATGGTGGGTTTGTATGAACATAAGATATAGGAGGTTATAACCACTGAAAATAGTGACGAGATATAAAAGTTTAGTAATTATGACTACAATGCTGATGAAAGGAAAAACATTCAATGATGTTAGGTTTCTTTCTGTCTCTCTCTGTGTGTGCATGCATATATGAGTGTGCGATGCTTTCCCTAACCTTAATGAGTTGAGTGGAATGCTGTGGTTCAGAGCCTCTGAGGTGTGTGGTCATCTTTCTCATATCACTGTCTGCACCCCATGCAACAGACCTTGGGGCCATGATGTCATAATGCCTTTGGTAACCACGGCGCCGTAACAGCCCCAGGCATGGCCTTCTGCTGACCGCCTCAATCTGAAACCCACGGAAACCACTCGAGCCTTAATGCCCTCCAGTCTGATTTGATATAACAATATTTATGTAACAAATTCTAAATGAAGAAACCTAATTATGATGTCATAACATTTCTGTACCTCTTAAATGGACAACCTTCACAATATTCATTTTTATACCAATACTGTAAATTGCACTTTATTTCAATGGCAATGGCAAATCATGAACAAACATTGGGAAATTAAACAGACTTTTAAAACTCATGTGGCCTCCAAAAGTTTTTTCTTTATTGTATGTACTGAATCCAATCCTAACCTAGATTTGTTATTTCTCCTCATTTCCTGTAAGCTTTACACCACAAGTATTTAAAATGTAGGTCTTTACTAAAATAAAGAATGCTTGAGTGATCTTGTTCCTTTACTATCTGGGGCTAAACTTTGGCATGAGAAGAAGTCTCCCCAGTGTGTATGTGCCTGTATATGTGTTTCTGTGATTGTACATATCCATGTGTAATTTAATTTTTTTCCCCATTTGTGCACTTGAAATCTCTGGAAAAAGGAAAAAACCCACAACCTACTTATCTTTTGAATGAGGACCCTTAAATTCCCACAGGCATTTCAAATCAACGTTTTCAAACATTCAACATGATGGCCTCCACTCCCAAGCATTGGCCCAAGTGTTGGCACCTCATCTTCCAATCCCCACAGCCAAGCGCCGATCTGCCTCACCAAAACACCCTCAAAGTCCATAAGGGTGTGACAAATGAGAGGCCTCGGCGATGAAAAACAAGGAAATGAGGGAGACAAGGAAAATAAAACAGGGACAGGATTTACTTTCTAATACAGCTATAGAACTCTTATACCCTAACAGTGTGTTTAGATAGACAGACAGAACTTTATTGATCCTTCTGGGAAACTGTAGAGCATTGTAAAGTTTACTGCTGAAAATGTCTATCAAATGATGATTACTTCCATGTGGAATGTCAGTGTGAACATGTGGCTTTCTGTTTTATTAAGGAAAGCCTCTATTGAAAGATTTGGTGTAAGCCTAATATTACTATAGTGATGTTACCCTGCTTCAACTGTATGTTATACCAGAACTAAAGATTACTCACCCAAACTCAGCCCTCTCAAATGTAAGAGAAGCATATTAATATAAAAACAGACAGTAAACCCCCTCAGCCCCAACCCCACTCACTTTGTTCAAACCACAACACAAGAATATTGGCATGTCAAGCAGCAGATGATGTCCCCCTTTCAGGAAGTTTTCTCATTTGGGCTTTGCTGGCCCAAACCATGGCTGGGACCTGAGATGACAGAGAAGCAATTTTGTGGTGCACCACTGGATGAGATGCACCCAAATCCCACCCCCCACCCCTTTAGCAAACCTTGTCACTATGGAGACACCATAATGACAGTTGGCATGAGAGATGGAATGGAGAGGAAAAAAAGATGAACAGGATGAGTGGAAACGCAATTTGGCCCATTAGACAGTGAACAAGAGGAAGAGCCATACATGGCAGATTGTCCTCCATCAACTTAAGAATCTAGGCAGAGGAATGAGAAAGGATTTCTGAAGCCACAAATGAAACACTCAGTCAGTCGGGTGAAAAATTCCAGGGCATAATACCAACTTGATGAAAAAAACAAAAATAGAAATTGAGCCTATTTTTAGCAAGGCATCTAATAAACTGAAATCAAAGCAGTGGTAGTGGCATGATGGTAAATGATTTCATGATCTTCAGCATGTATGTATTTGTGTATTTATTTTACATTGTGTATTTATTTTACATTTATTTAAAATGTATTTAGTGCTGGCCAGAAGAGCTGCTATACATTAGTAAAGTAATTATATTAATTTATATTAAAATTAATTCATATTTTATAAATTACATTTATTCACACTTTAAATGTAGCAGTAACAAGACTAAGTAAATCAGCATTATGTCCTATTTTATTGTGAATGTTATTTATACTATCATGTTTAATATTCTCAGTGATACAGGCTAATGACATAGATACATGATACATTAATTTAATGCTGCTATAATTTAGCTTCTAATGTGTTCTGGACATCAAAGTTCTCCATTTGCATTTTTCAAAATGTCGATAACTTTGCAGCAACAGGAAAACATAGTCAAGGGTGTGCTCATCAGCTGGTCTTGGAATGCTCCATGGTTTCTGTGAAAGTACTCCTCAAATACAAACGTGCGCGCGCACACACACACACACACACACACACACACACACACACACACACAGATTCTTTGTGCAACACAAAATAACAACCCAGACCACGTCTCTCTGTCTTGGGCCATCCTAATAGAGTGAAGAAGTGTGTGAAACTGTGAACATAGTCTTCTCATGCTCTTTGAGAAAAAGACCAAGAAATTGACCAAACATTCAGTAAATGTCAAACACACACAACACATATACACTGCATTGAACCAGTGACAACTAACTTTCACAATATTTTACAGATCATTTTATTTAAAAAGTACACAAACAGAAGTAACTTCTCTCATTATAAGGCAAAGCTCATAGAGAATAACCACTCAAATTTGTAGACTTAATAGTCCATTATCACAGTTGTATGGTTACCACTTGCAAATTATAAATAAAACCTTCTGTTCTTTTTATAAATTTATGTATAATATTGACATATCTTTAATCAGTATTTTACTCATTTATTAGTTAATTAATTAATTAATTTCTCTAAAACTCATGATTAACAGACACGACAGTTATACTCATCATACAGTCATCATTATTTTCACTTAGCTGATCGATTTCTATTCATGCCCATGAAAAATGCCAACAGCTTCAAAGTATGAGAGGGGAAAAGTGATTCTGACATCTCCACGGGACTGCATCATTTCCCTGGTGATTTTTTTTGTTTATTATTATTATTATTTTGGGGACAATGTTTACATATTTTGTTCAGAATCAAGGGTTGTTTATTTCATCGCTTTGCATGTCAAGTCGAAACAGCCCAAGCTAAGCCAGGGGCAAAAGGTGGAGCCAGTTCTCGTCACCTGGGAAACAGTGCAGTTAACAGAGCAAAGAACACTGCCATTAGTGACGGAGTCAAATCCAATGCTCGTCCACATTCCATAGAGTTTTCCTGTGGGTAAAATAGAACAAAAATGATGGATTAAATTAATACAACCCCTAAACTTGTTATTATAAACATCATTTATTACTTTAAGGCTGTTTAGTTTTTAAACCCACAGTTGCTATAAACACTATATATAAATATGACCACACTGTATTTAAATTAAACTTTGTTTGATTTGGCTTGTTTTGGATGATAGTGATGATGGACTGGCCTAGAAACAAATTAAGCTGATTAACTTGAATTCTCAGCAGAGGAATTATTAGTTAGTCCAAAGCTTCAAATGTGTCTGGGTCAGTTCTCTATTGCTTCAAGCTTTAAGGTACCTCAGGGTGGAAAGGGTGGCAGGTATCTGGACGCCTCCTGTCCTTCTGCAACTTCAAACGCTCACACTTCAGAGATTCATTATGTGCAGGAAGGTTAAGGACAATTTGCATGTAAAAGACATTAAAATGTATGTGTGTGTGTGTGTGTGTGTGTGTGTGTGTGCATACACAAATATATTTGCTTGTGTAAAAACCCACCGTAAAATGTCATCTTGTGTTTATTAAGTTAAACACCACTAAGGTGTTTAATACCATACAGATCCAAAATCAGCTAGTATTATTTATCAATTGTTAGGTTTTCAAATGGTGAAAGTGCATCTCCAGCTGACAAAGAGCAGCTTTCGAAAAAGACCAGACTTGGAACCTCAGAATCAAGCAGGGCCCAGTGAAGGCACCAATATGAGCTTTCTGTCAACACAACATCTGTTTTTGATCACCGGTCCGTTCCAGGCCATCGTGAAACGTAACATCTGTCGGTATTCCTTGGAGGGAGACGGCATTGTATTCAAAAACCTCAGCATCTTTAGAGATGGAAGTCTCTGAACATCAGCACAGACATCGCAGAGGCTTTTCATCTCCAAGCCGACAAAGGGCCAAAGCTCCTTCCAGAGAAATGAACCCTCCAATTAAAATCTTACATTTCCCCCCTTCATATTGTTCCTTTTATAGGGTAAATAAAAAACAGCACTTTTAATGACTCTAATAGAACTAGCAACCCTGAAACTTCTGAGATGAAAAAGAGAAAAGCAGTTTTAAAGAGCATTATTACATAAACACGTACATCATCACATGGGTGAGGATAAAGATACTTGTCATTGCTTGACAAATCTGGCACACTGGCACAGAGTCAATGAGACTCTGACTGTCCAGTTGCCAGTTGTGGGAAGCCATCCCAATCCTCTAGAAGAGCTAGAGGTAGATGCTTACCATTGGCAGGCTGAAGTGTGCAGGTGCAGATCTTCAGGCCAGATGTTCGTAGCCTGGCCCTGTAGTAATGGGGTCATGGCCTCTCACCTGTTGTCCAATCATTTGCAGCATTTTGCAGACACTCATATCCAGCAACCTCTCACATGACTGGCAGGTAGCACCGCCTCCAGTCAGGAGCCTCACTGCCAGGTGTGAGCTGTTTAACGAACTGACACCACTTCGTCATGGAGTATGAACTCGTCTCCTCATTCAGGAGATTCAGCCTCATTCCATTTTTTTTTTTTCTGTTGGATACCATTTATTTATTTATTTTGCTTTGCTGATTATGAATAAGAGGAAACCAAAGACAGAAGACAAACCGTATGTTGGAGCAGAAAGAGCCAGAAAATAAAAGCTGCCCATTATTACAGAGAACACAAAATCCATAAAACCTACATTACTGTTTTACTGTTCTATCATCCAACCAATCTATATTATTACTATTATTATTATTATTACTATTATTGCTAACCAACTTGTTTGGTTGCAAACGTTGGACTAGATTTGTGGCAGCTTCTTAAAAATACCATGGGAAAATGCATCTTTGTGCTTAAACGATTACAATAGGACAATATTATCTTAGCAAATACAATTACAATGGTAACAATAAAATTCTTAAGTTACATTCCACATAATATAACCAAACAATGTTCAAGTTACAAACATTAGCCGTCTGAAAGAATAAGACTACTGTCCAGTTGGCATTAGTGTGTCTGCAACATTATAGGATTTTGTCTGACCTTTCAGCTCCAAATAATACAAGAAATGACTTTATATAGCACACAGTCACATTAATGCAATATGAGACAGTGAAGTTTGCATAATGTGCACAATGGCCTGTACAAAAGCCTATTTCCTTCTGTCATCTCCTTCTCACCGTCCCTCCCTCCTCTTTGAAAAGGATATACATGATTTCAATAGGATCCATGGTAACAGGTTTAAAATTCACGCAACTACACTTGTTGTCCACCACCACCATGAAGAGATTACTGCTGGGAATTTGCTGAATGACGAACGATCTTAGGATGATGGGGAGCAAGGAAAAGAAACAATAAATAAGACACGAAGCATGAATCAGTGTGTGCTTTCATGTGATTAGTTGGTCCATACACCATATTCCTGATTTCACTTATCCAGTGAGAAAGATATATATACACCAAGAAGATAGCATGCGTCCTTGGCCACCCCATCACTCATATTTCTCAGCTGCTGTCACCCACCCACCCGCACCACAAACTTCAGACAGCCACGGGGGCTGGGGGCGTTGGTGTGATGTGTGTATGTATTAATGAGTTTGTCTGTCTGAAGTGTACCTCATCCCTCCACACTTTGCTGCCTGATGTGCTGCCATTGTTTCATCCTCACTCACCACTTTAATCAAAGTTTGCTAGTGAGAGGAGCCAGTGCCTGGCCAATGAGGTGTTGCAAAATATAAAACAATGAAAAAAAATAGGGGGGGGGGGTGGGTGCAGAGGACAAAAGGATAAACTAGAACCACACTTGAATTCCACATTTTTTCTTTCTTTCCTCCTACTTTTTTGTTTGTTTGTTTTTAACAATGCCTTTTTCATACTGGTTGCTGAGATGGACTGAAACCCACATGGCTGGTTTCTGCACCTCTGTGAAACTTATGAAGAAGGGTAGGGAGGATGGTCCCTCATTCACTCTCTTTTTCTTTATCTTCGCCTCGTGCTTTTCTGCGGTCCATGTGATTTATGGAACTTGCTGTGGAGCGGTTTTATCGCACACTCTGTGGATTCTTTTGCACTCAGCTAGGGATTTGACACAGACACACTCAGTCTATCCTGAAAACACGCTGTCTGGTGGTAGAGTGCCGTGATACAACCAAAGTCCCTATCGTTTGACCCCAGACAATCTAAATCAAGCCCAGAGATGCACTGCTTAACACTTCATGCTTAGATTTATCACAGAAACATCATAAATACACACGAACCCACCCGGCAATAGCTTAAGATATGTTAGGCATGAACCTTTCTTACTGAAAGGTCAACAAATACTTTCTTGGTGAAGCACTGATATAGAAAAGCTTTATCAAATTTGATGTATCCAATCTATTAGTCACTGATAAAAATGTCTGCAACAAAACAAGCGCTGCCTAACCTCAACTTTTTATTCCCACTTAGTTAAATGAAAATAAAAGTGCCTATTTTCAAAAACATATGTAATGTTAAAAATGAAATATCCATGTCAAAAGTGTACACATAATTACGTGTCACATGTCATATCCATGTCAAAATTCTACAGATAGTATTTCTAGAGCACAACATTTTTAGACAGCATCCAACTAACCTAACAAAGACCAGATGACAACCACAAACCAGTGTTGTCCAACAATAACTGAACATTGGTGTAGCCCAAAATAAACTTAAAAATAGACAAATTCTACTCAGCCCATCAAGAAACTTATTTGCTAGAAATGGGATTCAAAATATCCAGCATGCAGCCATTCAAACCAACCTAGAATTAATTTTGGTTCATTTGGATAAAGAACGGTGTGATTCTGGCTCAACCTTGTGAAAGCTTGATTAAGTCCAACTTAATCAGATGATATTAAACAGAGCCTAGGAGTGTTGGCGAGAGAAACAAGTTTTGGTGGGAATGGATAAACACACCTCCCCCTTGAGCAGTGGCTGGCCTTGTGCTCTAAATGGAACACACACATATGCCTATACACATACACACAACACACACTGGCAAACACACACACACACACACACACACACACACACAGACACACATACACACATACACACATACACACACACACACATACACACACACACACACACACACACATACACACATACACACATACACACATACACACATACACACACACACACACACACACACACACACACACACACACACACAGACACACATACACACACATGACCGCATTTCATAAGGTATGAATCAGCAAGTCTTAACCACTTCACCTCAGACTAATAATTAACTGTGAACTGTGCTCTCCTTTTGTCTTTGTGATGGTTTCAATTTGCAATGAAATTTTAATTCACTGGCAATCAAATAACAGTCAGAGTGTCCTTAACTCTGGTGAAGTGAAGGATAAAGTATCATGCTAATGTATCATAGTTCAGTCTTTAGTACAGCTTTGTCAAAACTTCTAAGGAAGTTATGCTGTTTTAAAAACAACGTAATCCTAAACACACATTATGAATATCTCCTCGTTTAAACATCATATATAAACCCGTTTTCTAAAAGAGCGCTTCTGTCTCGGCCAAGACCTCTGGCAGTCTGCCTTACCTTAAAACTAAGATATAAACTTAATACTGCATTATCAATGGTTCATTAGAGCAGATAAGGCAAATTTCAAACATCGTAAATACATTTCACACCGTATTTGAACCAGGACTGCTTCCATTCAAGGCATGACCTCTACATTAACTTAAAACTGTGGTATAAACATAATACTGCTCTATTCAGCATTAATGCATATCTTTAAAGCTAAAGTGGTCCATTACGGTCTCATTTTTAAACACAAACGCCTACAAAGACCCTAAAACATGATCAATACATAGCATGGAGATTGTAAATTCATATTTTTGGGGCTGGATCTGAGGTTTAGGGTTCGAGTTAAATGTTGCTCTCAGCATTGCTCTAAAAAGTCTGAGTGCACTTAACTTGAGTTTGTAAATGCTGGCGGTGAAGCACTGATGTATATCATTGTGATAGGGACACACCACGTCTGTAACCAAAAGTTTATACTCCTTGTAAAAGGACTTTGATGATAAACCACCCACATCCTCCTGCTGACTGCACTCTTGGGAGCCTAACGATAACCAAGTGCGCAGGTGTGTGACCGACCGTCAGTACGTCACTGCATTTCAACTGAACGCCCCGAACATGCCTGCATGCATGTGAATTCTCTCTCTGAAAGCATATGCCTATAAAACGGGAGTGCTTTGCTAGACAAACACACTTAACCCTTCATCTGCTCGGCAGAGACACAGGACAGCACAAGCAGGAAAAATGCCATAACTAACACTGTACTTAAATATTAACTTATGCATTTATATTCACCTCTGACTGTAATTCAAGCCAATACATGTTTGGCACAGTTAAAAACCCATGCTAACCCCTATCTGTCAACCACACAAGTGGCAGCATGTACAAATTCAGGAAAACACATACACATGGAAGCAGTCTTTAAAAGAATTTTGGGACCAAACAGTGGCCCCACATGTGTGGCCCCTACACTTAGATTGAGTTGAGACAGAAGTCCATAAGGACACATACATATGTGTATGCGCAAAGGCACATAGAATGGTACCGGCTGTGTGGGTGTAGGCTCAGAGTCCCACAAAATCAATGTTATAATTGGTAAAAGACCCAAAAGATCTCGGGGTACATGCCAAAAATTCTGCCACACACATTTATTCAGATAAACAGACCAGTACATCACATTCCCAATCCTAGTCATAAACTTCTACTGAGTTTGGGCAGTGGCACATGTGTGCGTGAGCACACACACACACACACACACGCACACACACGCACACACACACACACACACACACACACACCATTCTTATTTCAAAAACTCTTATCACATCTCCATAAACTTGACCTTAATAAAATAGAAAACATTTCATAAAGTCCATAGACAAAGATTTGAATAGAGTAACCAGTGCTAATAAATAACATTTAAGGACATTAAGAACCATATTTCTTGTGGCTCCGAGGATATGGCGTAATTTTATTATTGAGTTCATAACTAAACTTGGAATATATATACCATAATTCTAACATTGTCAGTTAACACTACTAACAAATGAACCAAACTGAACTCTCTCTCACTCTCCATTTCTCCCTTATTGGCACTCTTGAAAACAATTTTGGTCCTAATAGGAGCAGACAGTATGAACTTTCTGACACCTTTTGTTCTGCAGATGTATGTGTGCCCGTATGTATGTCTGTGTCTCTAATCAATTTCCTTCAACTAAATGAGATTAAACTAATCTTAGCCTGCGGGCAGATCCACTTAACCAGATTATCTTGATTTCATATTCAAGGGGCCTCTGGGAAGCCAGGCAGCTGCAGGGCCTAAGGATCAGGGCTTTTGGCCGTGCTCGAGAGGGCTGCCTCGTTGGCTGTAACTGTACGAACACAGCCGAGCCAGCGGGCCGCAGTTTCCCGTGGGGAGCAAGCCCCCTCTCTGCTGCTGTGGCAAGCGAGCACCATCTGTGGTGCTAGCGCCCCTTTCTCTCTCAGCACAGAAGCGCCACTCGAAGAACGGCTTCCTCGGCCGAGAATGCATGAGCCAGCAGAACCACAAGTCGGCTCACGAGCGACGCACGCAAACGCATGACGTAGACCTGCAGAGGGCCGATGAGCATGCTTACACTGAGTCATGCTCACATCTGGTTAAGTGTACAAACTCAGGCAGACTCACACAAACGCCTCGTCGTTTAATGTGCCGCGTCCACTGTTTGGAGTAACGAGGATGTGAGCGGGATGAGTTATGGAAAAGCCCCAAAATCATTTAATGTGAAGAAACAAAACACTATTGGGTGCTGCACCAATTTTCTATGTGTTTATATGAAGGAAACTAATTCCATTCTTTCTTTTCTCTGTTCCGTCTCACCAAACCCGACTGTTAACCGTCTGCAGGGATATCTTCCCAAATCAGTTCTTTCATAAAACCATGTGTCTGTTAATCATACTGTAAAGCAATCCTCTAAGTCTCTGTGTTTCGCTGCTGTGAAACATAGCTGAAGCAATAAAGGTGAAATACGGGCTGAGGTGAGACAGAATTGGCCCCTTCCCTTTAAGACTCTGCACTGAGCAAGCGGTCCCCGAACTCTTGGGCCCCCAGCTCTAGCCCTCCAATGGCTGTGGCGATCAAAACGTCACAGCAAGTTAATAAAAGCTTGTTATGTTTATTATATGGTATCAGCAGAGGTGTTGGATTTTAAAGTGAAAGCCCATGTGCATAGATATTTGTGGCTACAAGTGTATAATATTTCAGCAGAGTAGACCAGAGGCACAATACACATAGACACAATGTCTGTGTTGTCATTTTAAATTGTGGAATCATGTCTGCATAGCCATGTTTCAGTATTCAACACCAAACACACACATATGGATGCGGCACACACATGCTCACACGCAATCTAAGTGTCTAGTTAAAGGTACATCTCTCTCACATGCACACACACACACACACACAGAGACATACAGACAACGACAAGCAAATGAGCAATTCCTTAATGAATATTTACTTATAAAACTTTGGAAATCATAGTTATTGCCCATTGCACGTGAGTGTGTATTCATTCTGTATAGTTGTTTAGAATTCTACCTACTTGGTGCAGTCTTCACAGTCAATGTTGCCTGTCGTTTCCTTAATGGTTCGCTCTGAGATGAACGCTGGATATTCGATATCACATGGAACCAACATAGTTGGAAACAGTTTCTCAGCTAAAATGACAGAATGAGACATGATAAGTAGATAGATAGATTGGCAGACAGACAGACAGACAGGGGGCAGACAGATAGACAGATAGAAAAATAGATAGATGGAGATAGTGAGAAGAATGTGACCTCACACTATTTTTCAGAAAGTGGGAATATCAGCTTCTCAGCATCTTGGGCAATTTATCATGCAGAAACAGCTTTAAGTAAGACAGCTGACCTGCGTTCCTTGCCATAGTCAAATATGTTTGTTTAGTTATGACACCACCTAGTGCCTGCAAAAGTAAGTGCAACTAGCTTGGTACTGGTAACTTTTTTTATTGTGGCGTGTGTGTGTGTGTGTTCACAATAGTTTGATTCCCAAGATCATTTTTTATGCACATCCTATAACCTTAATACATTAGCTATTAGAATTAGATTATATACTGCCTAAATATACTAGCATAAATTATTGTAGAATGTGCTGCTACTACTACTAATAACAACAACTGTCCTGCTGCATAACTATTACATGACCTTCTGGTCATACAAATGGACATACTATCTGTACAATTTCTGGAAAAGAAGAAAAAAGATAAAAGTAAGATCCTTAAATGTCCTGTAGTGCTCATCTTGTTATAACTGAGCTCAGCTACACATCCGTGGCACGCCTCTGTATGGTCACTGAGGTACAGTAGCCAGTGGTGGGTGCATCACTGGGCTGAAAAACCTCTCAACTGCACTTTATGCAGCTTCTACAGATGTCATCTCCTACATTACATCCCTTCTGTGATTTGGATGTGGTTTCAGGTGAAGTTTGGGCAGGTGTAGTTTTAGGGGTTTCTGCTTCTGAACTGGTTAAGAAAATGCAGCCTAGAATGAGTGTGTCTGACGAGGACATTGCAGAGTATTTACATTATATTTATAAAGCTGATATGCTTTAGGAAAGGAATGACCCAAAGTCAACTTTCTTTGGATTTATTGATAATTTAATGCACAGCTGTAAAGCATTTAAAAACACTGGTTGAAGGACAGAAACTGAGGAGCATGCTGGGAAAGTTATGGCTGAAAATGATGCACCTGGGCAGAAACATGTCTGTCATGTTAGACAGGATACAGCTTCTTAAAACACTCTTTTCACAGGTCATAAAGTTTCTCAGCATATAACCACTAAGGCTAAACACATCCAGAGTTCAGTTGAGGTGAACAGCATTTGGAATTGCAAGCATTCACCTTTCCAGTGTTTGTCCTTCAAAAATTACAATAAAAGCACAAAGCAGCCCAGATTTCCATTTCTTTTTGTGTCTGTGTGCGTGTGCTCATGTGCATGTGTTTATGTAGACTGATCCTGGATCAGTGATAAGAGATTGATGGCTGCGGTCTGTGCTGTCCGATCATGACCTCTGACCCATAGGAAAAGTTGAACAACGCAACAATCCCAACATCTTTAAAATAGTAGAAGTTAATTAACCAGTATATCCAGCATTCCTCAAAATGTGCGCACAGACACACACAGACACTCAGACTGTTCCAAATGGTTAACCCAGACTGTAATTACACAAATGAAATGAAATATCTGCAAATATCTGCGGTACGACATAACTTACCCTTAGCGGTAAAATCAGATTGCCACCAGCTGTACAGGTTAAATTCCACCAGTAATCTGTGAACAGGGGGAAAAAAAGCCACAGGAAACAAATTAAAGAAAGGAGGAAAGAAGAGGGCAAGAGAGAAGGTCTCCCATTCAAACTCAGCTCGCACCACTTCAACTCACAGTAAATATCTTTGACCAATATCATATACAGAACGTATCAATGACATGAAAAAACACATAGAACTGCATCCTAAATCACTGCCATGATGTCGGCCCACCCAAGAGCAAGTGGGGCAGCGACTTCAGCATCAGCGCTGAGTTCGCAGAGGCATTGTGGAGCTCCTAGCTCAGGAGCTCAGTTGGTCTTTTGTTAATTTACAGAGCTCTCAGCAGTCATCGGCACTGTGGAGGCACAGCGCCCCGGTTGCCGGAGAAGCGAGAGGTATCGATGCAACTGGTTCCTTACATGATAAGCTCAGTCAGCAGCCACTTGGCGGTCGCGAAGAGGGCAAAGTAGGGCTGTGAGCGAGGAAGAGAGGCAACAGGCGCCATGAAAGAACAGAGCACAGGGAGGAAGACCATAAATACACAGTGCCGATTGGGAGGGAAGGGAGCATGCAGCGGGAGGAGTGCGCACACACACACACACACACACACACACACACACGAGTGCAAGCATGCCTCCACGCACCCACATAAAACACGCACGTGCACACTCATACACACGCACACCTACACATATACGCACACGTAGGCGCGCACATGCACGCGCGCACACACACACATACTTGCACTCACTTGCACTCTCGCACACACACACACACACATACACACACACACACGCACGCGCACACACACACACACGCACGCGCACACACACATTGCTCCATGGATGTGGCTTCCCCTCATTATTGTGTGGCCGGACCACCCGAGAGAGATAGAGAGTGAGAGAGAAGAGAGGAGAGGGATGAGAAGAGAGAGAGAGAGAGACCCAGAGAAAGACAGAGAGAGGAAGAAAGAAAGAGAGGAATAAATAAATAGAGTGACAAACTGCATATTTACACAGAAATAATATGAGTCTACGATATGATGAGTTTGCAGTAAGGGTTATTGGGCATTCTTTGGTCTTTTTTTATGCTCACGTCTAATAGACTGTTTGAACTGTCACTTCTCTCTGCGTAGGTCCTGCAGATGGCCTGATAGTCATATAGAGTCACCCTGCAATAGAGAGAAAGAGATATCAGAGATGACCATGATCCCCCACACACACATAAGATTCTTGTGACAATAATTGGGTCACATCCTACAATTAGCCAGTGAGCTTTTAAATGAGAAATAATCTAACTGAAACCAGAGAACAGGGCAGGCTTGAGGTAAGGTATCTGGAGGCTCATTTCATTCCTGATGGAAAAGCAACCCGGATAAAGGAAATTGTGTGTGTGTGTGTGTGTGTGTGTGTGTGTGTGTGTGTGTGTGTGTGTAAATATATCGGAAGAGGTTGTGTGCAAGGACAGAGCCAATGAAAGGAGGAAATCCTCTAATAAGCAGGCCTGCAGGCTAGGACAGTGTGAGCCAAGATGGCGGCTTGTTTGTTTGTGTGTGTGTGTGTGTGTGTGCGTGCGTGTTTTGTAACTATATTTAAGAGCATGTCAGATGGTTGGATGTCTATATAACATGCACTTCTAAGTATATATATATATATATATATATATATATATATATATATATATATATATATATATATATATATATATATATATATATATGAGTAAAAAGTACAATTAACATATGACAACATTTGTTTGTGTGTGTTTGTGTGTGTGTGTGTGTGTCCAGTCCATCCTGACTGACAAGACAGGTGTGTGGAGGGGATTCAGGGGGGTTGAGAGACACAAACCCCTCTGTGTGTGTCTGTGGAGGGGGGGGCACTGTCAGGGTTTTACCAGATGAAGTTAGGCACTATTCCGGATGCAGCCCGAGGGCCAGTTCTGACTTAGTGGAACTAGAACTAGAGATGCAGAACTGTGACCTAGTTGGAGATGAGATTACAACTAATCCCTCAAAATTGATGGGATTAACAACCTCACTCAGTTTTAGAAGCCCTGAGAAAACCAAGGCACACACTTGTGGAAATGATTGCCTTTTGACCCCTGACGTTTCCACTTTCCCCATGACACCTAATAATTAGTATTAGGTATCCCCACATTTAATCCAAACATTGATTTCAAGTATTGTGTATCAGTGCTTGAGTTATATATTTTATTCTCTTTTTGGCCTTTTAATAGTAAAAGAAAAATAATTTTTTTCTTTTTTTTAGTATTAATAATTACTTAGAGTTTAATAAAAATTAAAAAATCCATTTTTACTCTTGGTTTTAATATGGATTATTGCTGTCAATAAGAGCTGATCAATATGCTTGTGTGCATGTCATGAGCATTTGTGACCAAAATAGTATTTACTATTTGACATCAGCGATGATAGCAAGCCTCCATTAATAGAGCCACATTTGCTTATGACTACATATTTCCTGTTGGCTGAAACGACTCTCCCCCGCTCACTCTCTCTCTCACAGCTAAAAGGTGAACACCCATAGACTGCGGGCACGAGTGTATGCGTGTGTGTGTGTGTGTGTGCGCGTGTGTGTGTGTGTGTGTGTGTGTGTGCGCGCATGTGTGCGCGTGTGTGTGCGCGTGTGTGTGTGTGTGTGTGTGCGTGTGTGTGTGTGTGTGCGTGTGTGTGTGCGTGTGTGTGTGCGCGTGTGTGTGTGTGTGTGTGTGCGCGTGTGTGTGTGTGTGTGTGCGCGTGTGTGTGTGTGCGCGTGTGCGCGTGTGTGTGTGTGTGTGTGTGCGCGTGTGTGTGTGTGTGTGTGTGCGCGTGTGTGTGTGTGTGTGTGTGTGTGTGTGCGCGTGTGTGTGTGTGTGTGTGCGTGTGTGTGTGCGCGTGTGTGTGCGTGTGTGTGCTCGTGTGTGTGTATGCGTGCGTGTGTGTGTGTGCGCGCGTGTGTGCGTGTGTGTGTGTGTGTGTGCGTGTGTGTGTGCGCGTGTGTGCTCGTGTGTGTGTGTATGCATGCGTGTGTGTGTGTGTGCGTGCGTGTGTGTGTGTGCGCGTGTGTGTGCGTGTGTGTGCTCGTGTGTGTGTGTGTATGCGTGCGTGTGTGTGTGTGTGCGTGCGTGTGTGTGTGTGCGCGTGTGTGTGCGTGCGCGTGTGTGTGCGTGTGTGTGCGTGTATGCGTGCGTGTGTGTGTGCGTGTGTGCATGTGTGTGTGTGTGTGTGTGTGTGTGCGCGCATGTGTGCGCGTGTGTGTGTGTGTGTGCGTGTGCGCTCGTGTGTGTGTGTATGCGTGTGTGCGTGTGTGTGTGCGCTCGTGTGTGTGTGTGTATGCGTGCGTGTGTGTGTGTGTATGTGTGTGTATGTGTGTGTGTGTGTGTGTGTGTATGTGTGTGTGTGTGTGTGTGTGTGTATGCGTGCGCGCGTGTGTGTGTGTGTGTGTGTGTGTGCGCGTGTGTGTGTGTGCGTGTGTGTGTGCGTGTGTGTGCTCGTGTGTGTGTGTGTGTATGCGTGCGTGTGTGTGTGTATGCGTGCGTGTGTGTATGCGTGCGTGTGTGTGTGTATGCATGCGTGTGTGTATGCGTGCGTGTGTGTGTGTGTGTGCGTGCACATGTGTGCGCGTGTGCTCGTGTGTGTGTGTGTGTGTGTGCGTGTGTGCGTGTGTGTGCTCGTGTGTGTGTGTGTGTGTGTATGCGTGCGTGTGTGTGTGTGTGTATGTGTGTGTGTGTTTTCTGTACTGACTGACTGGTCAGTGTTGGGGCTGAGGGCAAGGACACAGTCTTTCCATGTGACTGCTGAGCCTCTCATGGAAAAGCCTCCATGCCCCCACCTCCTGCCCCCACCCTGGTTCTCCTCACATTCCATGGTTAATCATGGCTAAAAGCATCACTAGCCATTGCCCCTGGCTATTCCTGTCCCACAACACACTGGAAAGAGCCCCATTCTCCAGATGTCTGTGTGTACAATAGAAAGGAAATATCTATTTATTTATATATATATATATTTATGTGTGCATGGGTACTTGCAAGAAAGAGGGGGAGAGGCAAACAGAGACAGTTGCTGTATTAGTGTATGTATTATACATACAAGGTTACGATTTACCAAGCTCCTCTGAGTTAATTTTAAGTTACTGCAATTTCTTTAACATAGTTCTTTTATTCACATAGCTCATGGTGGTTGGCACTCTCCTCCAAGTATACTGAACCATCCAGTGATGTTTTGCTGGTGGTAGTTTGAAAAGATGTGGTGGCTGGCCACATGTGTACTGGAGGAAGCATGTGCTAGCCCCCACCCTCTGGGCTTGGTGGTATTGCATGATTGGGTGCTGTTGTGTTAGTGGTTGGAATTAGAGATGACTTGGTGGGGGAACAAACAAGAAGATAAAGGTCCCAAATCCCTGAAATGCTTCAATAGGTATTGAATTTATCAAGGGAGAGTCAGGGTGTGACTGTTGTTGTTTTTGCTCTTTAATGCCCTTTGCAGAGATAATACACTGCCTGGCCAAAAAAAAGTCACACACACTAATATTTTGTTGGAACGCCTTTAGCTTTGATTATGGCATGCGTTCGCTGTGGCAACGTTTCCCCAAACTTCTGCAATGTTATAACATTTATTTCTGTCCAGAGTTGCATTCATTTTTCCAAAGATCTTGTATTGATGATAGGAGATTTGGACCACTGCACAAAGTCTTCTCCAGCACATCCCAAAGATTCTCAGTGGGGTTCAGGTCTGGACTCTGTCCATGTGTGAAAATGATGTCTCATGCTCCCTGAACCACTGTTTCACAATTTGAGCCCGATGAATCCTGGCATTGTCATCTTGGAATATGCCCGTGCCATCAGGGAAGAAAAAAATCCATTGATGGAATAACCTGGTCGTTCAGTATATTCAGGTAGTCAGCTGACCTCATTCTTTGGGCACATAATATTGCTGAACCTAGACCTGAACAACTTCAGCAACCCAATATCATAGTACTGCCCCCACAGGCATGTAGGGTAGGCACTAGGCATGATGGGTGCATCACTTCAGCTGCCTGTCTTCTTACCCTGATGTGCCCATCACTCTGGAACAGGGTAAATCTGGACTCATCAGACCACATGACCTTCTTCCATTGCTCCAGAGTCCAGTCTTTATGCTCCCTAGCAAACTGAAGCCGTTTTTGCCGTTTTTTCTATGATTTGATTTCACCACATGTTTAAGTTTTCTGACCACATTCCTTCCTTGAAGGTGATGTTTCCCCACTGTCCTTCCACTTTTTAATAACACGTTGGACAGTTCTTAACCCAATTTTAGTAGTTTCAGTGATCTTTTCCACAACCACAGGATGTATCTTTCGACATGGTTGTTTAACAAATGAGAAGCTACTCACTGCATCAGTTAGGGTGAAATAACTTGTTGCCAGCTGAAACAATCACCCATGCAGTAATTATCCAATGGGAGGTTCTTACCTATTTGCTTAGTTAAATCCAGGTGGTGACCTTTTTTTTTGGCCAGGCAGTGTATCATAATAACGAGCAAAGAAAAAATGTATATAAATTAATTATTTAAATTAATTTCACAGCTCACACTGTTTATGAAACAAGTTGAATGGACTTTTGCTACAACTACAAGAGCTCTACTTCAAGCTGCAAATTTCTTCAGAGCTACTAAAATGTACACAGGTATTAAAAATGTATCATCTGAGGAATGCAGGAATCCACTATTTTTCATCAAAGGCATTCAGAATATTTACAATTACAACAATTATTGCCACCATACAGGGTGTCATGAATGCTAAATAACTTTAGTAAAGTCCTGAAACTTGGACTCAACTTGGCATTCACTATAAACCGATGACATATTTAAGTACACTGACCATTAAATATGATGCAGAATCACCCACATTAAAGGAGACATATTACTATTTTTTACCACTTGCTACAGTTCCCTGTGGTCTTTGAAAGGCCATGGACATGCACAAGGTCAGGCTAACGTTGCCCGAGCAACAGAAAACTTTGCCTTCTTTGGCTGAGCTGCCCTGTCTTTTTGCTGTTTATTTAATCATTATTTTTGCTGTTGTGGCTGCATAAATACAAGTACTGAAGTTAGAACAAATTGAACCATCCAAATCTTTAATACTTTTGACAAGTTCCTTTTTTAAGCTTCCTGCAACATCCCCTCAAAATGTGCAGTGTTTGTACTGTTCTACCATGAGTTCTACTGTGTGTTCTTCTGTGTATTCTAGCATGTGCTCTACCGTGAGTCCTACATGAGTTCTCCCGTGTGTTCTACCGTGTGTTCTACTCCAACTAGGCAATAAGTACAGAAGTGATGTAAAACAATGACAGCAGATTGTGAGTAATTTATTCAAGTAGGGTAGGATATTTATGCAACATTATTTGTGACATCAAACCAAACAGCAAATCCAAACATCTTATAGAGTTGTATAATCTCCCTAAAAATGCAGGAACAGCATAAGACATGTCACAGTTTCTCACCTACTAGACACTATGAAAAGTCCTGCAAATGTTGACTTGCAAGAAAAATGTGACTTTATTTTACTGGTTCCTAGTAGCTATGACCTCATCATTCAGCCATGCACCTTCTTTTGACCCAGGCTTAAGGTACATTTTTTCTGGATAACATGTATTGTTGTTGAGTCCAGTAAACACCTTGCATAAGTAGTGCTTCAACCTTGTCACAGATGATTGGAAAACATGGCTCTTTCCTACCTTTTAAAAGAACTCATGGACAGAAGCTTACTCATGACAGCCCCTTCCACCTCGCCAAAGAACATGGCCGTCTGAGACAGAGAGAGAGATAAAGTGGCACAGTGATTATTAGAGGTTCAGATCAGACAATCAAATAAAACAGGTGAGGGAGAAGACAGGAATGGAGAGAGAGAGAGAGTGAGTGTGTGTGTGTGTGTGTGTGTGTGTGTGTGTGTGTGTGTGTGTGTGTGACAAGTGTGGATACATAGTAATGACGCAGAGCACATGAGGGGTACAGGTAACCTTCATGAACTGTGTATTCACTCAAGTCTGTAATGACCCTTGTTGAGGTACTACTGGAGTTCTTGGGTAATCATGAAGAAGCAATTAAGCAATTAAGAAACACAAGTATAGTTAATTGGTCGACAAGTTATGTGTTCATTTCTCTGTCATACTATCAGAAGGGTAGTTGTTTGCTGTTGATTGCTACATCTATGTAGAAAGATGAACGCCCTTACCTTTTTTGAACTGTGAATAAGCTTCAGTCTGTGGCCTGGATTTACTGTAGTTGAGATTGCAATCAAAATGTAGAGAGCAACAGCAAAACTGCTGTTATGTACATTCGGAGCCTCTTTCCTTACCAGTGAGAACACTTTTGTACATACTTGGGAAAACACTAATGGAGAAGGATATTGCTGTGTGCTATCCAGATTGATAAAATGGGATTGGGAAAAAAAATGTTTTGAAGGCTTTGTACAGCAAATAAACTATCCAAAAAAAAAATCATGATAAAGCAATTATTTGTGGGTTTCTCTTTTTATTTTTGCTTAGTAACTCTCCCTAAAATATTATGCTATATTATTATATATATGTAAGTTGCTATGAATAAGCGCATTTACCAATTGCTGATAATGCAAAATGAAACCTTAAATACCTGTTAATTCCATACCTTTGATAAGGTAAACCACTGACTACAATGGTACCTGTTGTGGGGCTACCCAAGTTGACTGTATTCTATCCAATGTTGTTTTGTTAATATCTGCAAGCTTTTTCTAGCAATAGTATTATAAGGCTGTCTTATTTGTATTAGGATTTAATTGTTATAAATAATTCACTATGGCTGCAGTTCCTCTGCTCAACTGGAGAAGGCCATAGACATGTTCACTTCTAAGCCTTCATATGTTTGCGGTATAGGCTGTGAATGAGTGAGAAAATATATTGCATGCCATTTACAGAAACTGTATACTTAAATAAACAAGCCTACTGTGAGGTACTGTAGCTTCCCTTAATGAGTTAGTCCAGATATGCTCATGCTAAAAAGAAAAACGTTGCCATGCCTGAACAAGTAAGACCTGAGACACCATCAGATTGTAGCCATACGCCACACAATAGAGAATGAAAAAGAAAAAGCCCTGTCGTTAGCAGCTGAGAATAAAGGATCGTCAGATTAAAGCAATGGTTAATGGTTAATTACAGCAGTACATTTTCTTTGATCAAAGAATCTAGTAAGAAGTGAAATATAAGGAAGACATTCTTTGTCACCAACAAACATATCCAGTTAGCTTTAGGCAAGGTTGAATGGATGTGCTTACCCCAGTTTGTCTCACGGAGTAAAGATTAGTCATTCCTTTTCACACTGGTTTTCAAATCCCTTTGGACTTTTTAGACAGTGTTAAACTTTATTTTGTTTTACCTATACCTTGATGGTATATGATAGCATTCTTTGTCTTTTCATGGCATAATAATGTTGCTTGTTCTTCCCCTGATTCAACCAGTGTAATATTGGCCCTCAATCCATATATACTTTAGAGCAACCATGGAAATCATTCAATAATGATTCATCATAATCACTCAATAATCAGAATCATTCATGTTTGCGCACACAAAAACATTTTTGATACATTCCACATGCCACAAATTTGGAATCTTTGCACAGCCACAGTGTTTAGATGGCTGGATCTACAGAGGTTATTGGCACGCAAGTATGGAACCAGGGAGCACTCAAAAGATATTGTTTGCATTGAAAGTCAATTTATAGGATTTTTTCCATCTACCCTACTCTCTGCTGCTACATTTCAGAGCTTAATGACCAATGTTTTGCAGGACCACAGTGCTCAACTTTGCTTTGTGGTAATGTGTATTCTCACCAGACATTGAGCAGCACATTCAACACCTACATCAACATTAGGCATATTAGCAGCAGGAGGGCTTACACTGATTCTCAAAAGCATGCAAGATGCTGCTCTTTCCAAAATATCTAGGTCATGTGATTGAAGGAAGAAATCAAGACTGAAGTGTCAAAAGTACCAGCAGTTTAGGACTTTCCAGTCCCATGTCAAGTCAAGAGCATCTAGTCTTTCCTCTGGTCAAGGTTTTTCCCAGGTTTTTTTCTGAATGTGCAGTCCCATTGCATGTACCAAAGAACAAGGGGGCTTTATGAATGGACACATGAGTGCCAAAATGCTTTTAAGGATATTAATGATGCAATACTGAGAGCTCCATTGCTACAGTCTCCTGAGAACCTTTAAGAGTCTCCTGAGGATGGGGAAAAGCTCAGAAAGATAATACAGCATTTCAGCCCTTATAGTAGGCAGCCAATACACCTATCCAAGACTCGAATAATATCCACTACATTGTCCATAATGGCTATCAGTGTGCCTACTTAACAGAATGAACATAGTCTTTAGATGATAATTCCAGCCTCTCTCAGAACCAAGTTTCTAAGCTTAGCACATGACAATAGTGACATGACTGAGTGGTTATCCAGGCAGAATGAACAAAAAAACGTAACAGGGTCTTGAATTCAGAGCATTGGCTCGGGATGCACAGTGACATCTGGAATTAATACAAATAATGTATCACATGGCAAGCTCATAAGCCAAGAATTTCCAAACTATCTGGTCATCTGCCATCAACATGAGTGGTGTAGCCAGGTTATATGCTGGGTATTGACTTAATGGGGCTATTTCCCCACAGCAGTAAACATAATGGATGTCTTCTAGACATTGTCATTTACTGTAGCAAGTAGGTAGAACTGTTTCCTATGAATTCTGCCATTAGATCTTTGGACATTCCACTCCAGATAGGTTTTGAGATATTGGGGGTTCCCATATATTTGGTAACTGATTGGAGTCTACAGCTTATGTCTCATCTGCTTAATAGGGTATGCTGTAGTGGAGTGTGATGCAGAATTTAGCCACTGTATATCACCCACAAACCACTTCAACTGATCAACCAAACTGATACGATGATATCATTATGTGTTAAGGATAACCACCAGATATTGGATTGCTAGGTGCCAGAATTTTGTTTTGGTAGGTGAGATCTTATTTGCCATTAATGACCATAACTTTTTAAATCCACATGTCCAACCAGTAGATTCTCATAGAATGCTACACAATTGTTTTAAGCAATTTCTTCATTACCCATTGCAATTAAAATCTTACCAAGGAGGGGTCTTCAGCCACTAGGATAAAACCATTGTTGTCTATGAGGTAACAATTTATATCCTGCAGAGATCAAGAGAAAAAAATTGGAAAAAAAAGATTAAATGCTGTTAGGGATACTGAAGTTATAATTAGCTTAGCCTATGCAGTGGGAAATGTCTTTGTTAATTACAGTTTTTTAAACACAAACACTTCAAACCTGCTAGCTGTAAATAAGGTATTGCTGAACATCAGTATTTAGGACGTGCTAAAGTACAAGTTAGATAAATTAAGAACACTTGATTAGTGTGGTTGAACACTAGATTACTTTGTTTGAAAACAAGGTCATATATCTTTCCTTAGAATGGCTTAGAAAGAAAGGAGGACATCAGAAAGAAATGGCAAGCGAGGTAGTGTGGTGGAAGAGTGCACACTCACATCATCGTCACAGCTGATGGAGCATTTCCCATCAACTGCAGCACACTACAGCAAAAAGTAAAAACACATAGTTTCAGAAAAGGTTGTGTACATCCATTTGGTGTACACATAAGTGTAGGCATGTTAGCACCGCTGTGGAATAAGTTAAATGTCCGATACAGCCAATCGAAACATTTTCCCACCTGGTTCATCACATAAACGCATGCAAGTCATGTGTTAGCAGCGTACAGCGTGTTTTTTCTCCGTGTTGGACTCATACCAGGTTCCAGTGGGAGTAAATGTGTAAAGAGAAATGCAACTTTGGGTTTTAAAGTCTGAATTTGCATTAAAATGATAACATGATGGTACAGAGCTAGAACGGCTGTGCGTCATCAGGTATCAGGCACTAAACGATCTTAAAAGAGTGGGCTTGTGACTGGCTAGCAGTGTGTTTTCTTTTAACCCAATATTTCCACTGCATCATTCAAACCTCCATTTTTACCAGTTAATTAGCAGTTAATATGTTTCAATAATTAATAAATCCTGCTGCTTCAAACTATAAGTATTATAGCTCTAATTGATGAAATAAATAGATCTTTTTGAACAAAGTCAGACAATTCGCTAAAAATAGTGAGAATCAAACAGAAAGTGACAATGAGCTGATGGATCTTGCAAGTGAACAGTGAATTCTCTTTTACACTTTGGCAACAAGGACACAGGTTGTTTGGAGTGTGACAGTTGACTGGCATCTCAAATGTATCTGCAGCTGTTTTTACATTTTGCAATGGTTTCAGATGTTACTAGCTCAGTTTAACCATTAGTTTGTCACGATTTAGTAATTTTAGAAGCTTGTTTTTGTTTGTTTGTTTGTTTGTTTTTTTAACATTGTAACACAAGCCTCATCCTCAAAGATATTGAGATTATTTTGTTTTGTTCAGTGGGTTGTATGTTTCATATGTTTCAGTAAATGAAAGCCAGAAAAATATATTCACTGGTGAAAATTGACAGATGGAAGCTAATATATTAACTCACATTTATTTGGGTTTTTTTTTTTTTGTGTGTGTGTGTGTGTGTGTGTGTGTGTGTGTGTGTGTGTGTGTGTGTGTGTGTGTGTGTGTGTGTGTGTGTGTGTGTGTGTCCATCTGTGTGTGTGTTGATTTACCTGCCTGCTGGCAGTCCAGAACTTTCTCTGAAAGAAATCCAGCTTCATCTGTATTCCCACAGCTGGAAGACATCAAAGATAAATCAAACACAAACACACCATAAACCATAAAGTGTGGCATCATCTGATGAGTGTCTAAAGTGCTTAAAAAGACAACAAGATCAGGGGCCAGAGTAATTCAGCTGTCTATGGTTTTACTGCATTACTGGAAAATCACTAATTTAAATGCTGGGGGAACTCCCTCTATTAATCAGAACAGTGCTAGCAAATCACAGGTGTCTGCTAGGTCAGCAGCGGTGGCTCAGTGGTTAAGGTACTTGACTAGTAATCAGAACGTTGTCTGTTCAAGCTCAACCACTGCCAAGTTGCCACTGTTGGACTCTTGAGCAAGGCCCTCAATTGCTCAGGTTGTAGGTGGATAAAAGTGCCAGCTAAATGATGAAAAATGTAAAAGATTGAGCAGTTAGTGCTCTTCTCCAAGTATGATGTTGCCTGAGTAACAGTGCATAGAGATGTACTGGCTGCAAGAAGCATGATAACCTTACTCATCTCTGACTAGTAGCTATCATTTGATAGAGAATTGTCATGCAGCTAGAATTGGTAGAGAGGCTACATTGGTAGATAACTGGGGAGGAATGTTACTACTTAAAAATGACTTTGCAATGCACATACCCCGAAAAGGTTTTGTAAACCTTTCCCATAAAGTGGTCTGGTAATCCATAAAATCTAGATTTATATTTGGCTCACCTATGTCAAAATGTTACCATCAGCAATCTTCATAATGACATGAACTAGATTAAAAACTTACAGAGGATGTTCCCAAAATATACATAAAGTGTGTAAGAATCCTAATTGAAGGGCAATTGGTAAATACGAGATACGAAGGTCAAAGGCAACTGACAAAAATTAATCCTAAGTCATTTGACGCCTTAATAATGAACATATTAAAGGGAGTGGGCGTCTGTGACCATTTAAATATTGAAACATTATGCTAAGACATCTCTTCAACAGCTTGGTCATGCAGAAGCGAAAAATGACTCTTCAGCTTCAGTCCAGTTCTCTCAGGTAATGATATATCTGCCAGTCTGTCGGTAGACTTACTTTAATGAGAAAACATGACTATTTGGGGCCGAACAACAAATGTCATGCAGATCCTTAATGTTTCATAGGCTAAATAAGAATTAAAGTGCAATAAAGTTGCCACTGCATAAATGTGCTGAGAGAGGGGTATTCTTCCCATTCATCAAGAAGAAAAGAAAGGTCCTCTACTTTTAGAGGGAGAGCCAAGAGGGAAAGCAGTTATGGATCAGTTAGGAGTGGCAAAAGACATGAAGAGGCTATTTACTGTAAGCTAGGCATGAAAATTCCAGAATTCCCAATATTTAACACAGATATCCAATAGCTATATTTAATATTTGTTATGACCCGGTCCTGCAGATTTAGCAGTAAACCCAAGATATAAAAAAATGATGCACCATTTCATGACCTCTACTACATCTGCAGTAGATCAGTATTATTTGAATGTAAAAGCTGTGATGACTCGATGATGTCATTGCAGTTCTGAACATGCTATCTTTAGTTGCCTGTTTTGCTGTTCATATGGTCAACAGCAGTGGAAAACAATGGATAGAAATGTATTACTGTTCACAGTATGCAAATGAGCATGGAGACGTAACAGATCCAGAGAACATATAAGATTACACGCATTCTTTATGTAGTGTGACAGCAACCAGTTTTGGTATAAATGTCCGTGGCTGACTGTGAGTAAATGGTTGCAGAGAATTTATGATCTCTTGCTGCCAGTTACTACATGGATCCAAGCACATTATTATCTATTATGACTTCCTATCTATTTTAACACATGAACACTCACTGCGCAGAAAGTCAAGTCAAATCACAACCTTGAACAATATTTAAAAATATAACAAAATGTAGCTAAGACATTAAACTTTTTTTTTTTTTTTTACTAATTCAATGCACTATGACCAAGATAAAAGATTATATACCTTCAGTCTGTGGGACTAGCAATAAGTAATAATCATCTGCAGAGGATAACTACAATGACTTAAATGAAATGGAGGCTGAATGAATATAAGGATGTATATTTGTTTTTTTTGTGTGCATGTGTATATGTGTGTGTGTGTGTGTGTGTGTGTGTGCATTTGTGCTTATGTTTGTGCGTGCAAGCATGTATTTAGGTTTTTATGGGATCCAAATGTCTCTATGATAGGCATGAAAACCTAAAATGCATGAAAAAAGGCATTTGGTTGGTCCCCAAATAGAAGATTTTTTTAAAACTAAAAGCCACTTAAAGAGCAAAAAATAAAAAATAAATTCTTTTTTTTTAATTAAGTCAGGAATATGGTAAGGAGACATAGCAGTATTTAACTAAAGTAAATTAAAGAAAATACAAAACTGCCCTATTTATTTGTTTGTGTTTGTGTTTGTGTTTGTTCGTTTTTTTGTGTGTGTGTGTGTGTGTGTGTGTGTGTGTGTGTGTGTGTGTGTGTGTGTGTGTGTGTGTGTGTGTGCGTGTGTGTGTGTGTTTGCCATGTCTCAAGCAACTGTGTGTAAAATAATGGGTTGGACAAGCTAGCTTTGAAGGCAGCACAGGAAAATGCAGTTTGGGTATATAAATAATAACATTCTTCATTGTGTTTGCATAATTTTCCATACTTTATTACATTCAGTAGATTGTATTTGTCCTTAGATTCAATAGATTTAGTAATTATTCGGTGCACAAGCAAGAGATATTGTCTAGTGGCCTGAGATCCATAAAGCCTCATATATCATCATGAACTATTTTTTGGTTGCCCAAACACGTGCAGTCCAATTATATGCAGCTGAGCAGAAGTACGGGTCAAGCACACCCTATCCCTTTCTAAAGAAGCCTCTTCAGTAGCTACACCTGCTTAGGACTCCTGTCCAGCTATAGGGCCATCCAACCAGCCCTGCCAATACAGAGGATGAAAGGTAGACCAGCTAGGAAGGTAGATGACTTAAACCAGACGGCCATACACAGAGAGAGCAATCAGCCCTGAGGCTACTGATCCTGTTGCAAGTATTTCACCACAGTGGAAGAAGAAGGCCTGCCAACACATACAAATGCACTCCAGTGTCCCAGCATCCTGACATTTGACTCTACTTTGACTAGCAGGCCAAAGGCTACACACGCCCTATCCGATTGCAAACACTAGCCAAGCCCCCATTGCTTCCCAAAAAAGAAAATGTTTATCTTAGAAGTGATTCGAAAAGCCCACCTCTTCATGTTTTGTACTTCATTGTTGTAGTCTTGGTTGCTGATAGTTATTTAGCCAGCTTAAATGTTACACTTGCACTGAAGCTTTTTAAAGCTTCGTTTGGTTATGAATCAGTTCTATGTATGCAAATCACAGTGTCTTTGTTTTGTTAGTCACTCTGCATATTTGTGTAAGGTTTTTATACAACAAATATTGAACACCTGCTCATGGACAGATAGAACATGATAGGGAAATTCAATTGTGGAGAATGAGACACAGCGTAAAATTCTTTAAAGTTATTTAAGAAGTATGGGTATGTGAATACCTGCATGCCATATTCCAGATATTCCATGTGGGCCCCTTTAACAGCTTGCCAGACTAGCTTGATTACACTGTACAAGGTGTGCAAATCACCCACTAGTCCTAATTATCTAATTTCATCCTGGTTATATAAAATTCTAGCATTATTAGAATGGCACAAACTATCAGCTGCTGTGCTCTGATATATAAGTTAAAAGCACAGAAGACTTAATGTAAATTCTAACCAGAGCACACTGAGTGATGGTGATCTTTGAGGGCATGACTGGATTAGTCATATTAGCCTGTATTTTAGGAACTGGGCTATTCTAATATGTGCTAATGTGAATCATGTCTTTTCCTCTGATATCTATTATGAGATTCAGAGCTTTGACATCGGAGGGCATTTATGCAGTGATATGCTCATATTTATCTGCATCCCTTCACTCAGTTACTTTCTCTACAGACAGCCTGATGAAGAATCTCTGTGAGAAAGTATGTTTGTGTACGTGTATGTTTCCGCATATTACTGATCTAGCACTGTGTCAGGCTAGAAGAGGATGTGCGCGCATAGATGTTTTCTTGTTGGTGTGTGTTTCTAAGCATGTGTACGTGTGTATCTGAGCACTGGTGAAGTAGCTTTGCTTATGTGCTTTAGGTCGTCTGAGTTGCAGATGTGTGAGCCTGTGTGCGTGTGTGTGTGTGTGTGTGTGAGAGAGAGAGAGAGAGAGAGAGAGAGAGAGGAAGGAGAGAGGGAGAGATCCTGGAGGCGTTTTCTGCCTGCTGTCAGCATGTGTCACAGGAGGGCAACAGCTATTAAGAACTATAGTGTATGTCGGAAAAACATGGATCGCAGCTCACTGATCAGAAATATCTAGATCACAGCTCAAGATGCATGTGACTGTGACTGTCTGTCTGTCTGTCTGTCTGTCTGTCTGTCTGTGTGTGTGTGTGTGTGTGTGTGTGTGTATGTGTGATCTGTAGTTGCACAGAATTACTGGGAGTGAGAATGAAGGTTTTGCCGTATGAGTGGGAAGGCAGTGGATAAAAATAATTGTGTATAGTGTGTGTGTGTTTGTGCTTGTGTGTGTTTTGCTGTTGGGGGGTGTGTTGGAGGAGGATACAAGAGTGCGAGAGGTGAACTAATGTCCTATTAATACATGAAATGTAAATATTTGGTGGTGTGTGTACACTGGTCCCAGAAAACTGCTTTGTTGTTGCATGTAGTTGTTTGTTTCAGCTATTATATGAAAAAAATTACCAACCAATTTCTTTTTTGATATGGAGGTATGGGATATGTTTGCATGTTAGCATTGTATTGTTTACCCAAGGTAATACAAAAACCTGTGGAAGTGTCCCAGAAAAACAGTAATACAGTGTTGGGGCTGAGGGCAAGGATACAGCCTTTCCATGTGACTGCTGAGCCTCTCATGGAAAAGCCTCCATGCCCCCACCTCCTGCCCCCACCCTGGTTCTCCTCACATTCCATGGTTAATCATGCCTACTTTACATAGGTACTGTACTTTATGAGCACAGCTGTTCAATGTACACAGTTAGTGTCACTCTCTATGTATCGTGTAGTAGTAGTATTAGTAAAGATAGAGAGAGAAACAGAGAGAGAGAGAGAGAGAGATGTTCCGAGAAGCGGAAAACAATAGAAGGCTATTAGACACTATAGTGAAATGTTAAGAATAATCCATCAGGAACAACTGATAGATGGATACCTAGATTGACATGCAATGTATATAATGTAACAACTACATAAACAAAATATTAGCTGGTTAGATAACACAATTTTTAAAAGCAGTCAAGGGGGAGGGGTTGTTGGGGTCCACACAGTTCAGTTGCTTGCGCTCTCGCTCTCTCATGTGTTCATTCGTTCGTTTTCTCTCTCTCTCTCTCTCTCTCTCTCTCTCTCTCTCTCTCTCTCTCTCTCTCTCTCGCTCTCTCTCTCTCTCTCGCTCTCTCTCTCTCTCTCTCTCTCTTGACTGGTGAGATGGGAAAGTCTGGCATGGAGACACAGAAGACCTGAAGATTCTGAACATAAACACAAGCTCTCTGACGCAACTGGACTACCTCTGGACAGGCTGAGTGGAGGAGTGGTCTCGCAGCCATGAATGGTAAGGTCTCCGAGCACTCTCAGACTTTTGCTTTAGACAGTGTGTCAGGACCTTTGCTATAAGAAGTGCAGCAGGAGCTCAAACAGCCATAAGGCAATGATCCCTACAGTACCACATTATCAATCATTTTACCAGTTTATTATATCAAATTTGAGAAACAAATCAGATTTGTACTGTGGTGGAGGTGTCTGCATGTTTTGGACTGAAATATGTTGGTATAAAAATTGTATTTTGTAACTTTGATGGAAGTGTATTCAGTTCTACCATTGCACAATAATCATTAGTCAATGAAACTCCTGGTATTTGCTATCATGCAAAAAAATATTGCGACATACTGAATATAAGCGTTGATCCTTAGTGTGGTACAGTTGCAGCAGTGCATGCAGAACACAGGGATGGTAAGGCACTGCTAAAAATAAATGTGTCAAGCATGACTATCTGTAATTTATGTTCTACATAACGCCTTTTGATCTAAAATATGACCTGCTTGATTATCTGAATGAAAACATATTTGAAATTCTGCTGTGGGGATTTCAAAATAAAGACTAAGCAGCTGTGATTTGGGGCATATATCAACCTTCTCTTTACAAATTGTGAAATATGGAACAGTATATGGCCAACAACATTTCCATTTAGATTAAAAAAATGTGTAGTTAATTTAATTTGTACCCAGGAAAAGTGTGTATGTACTGCACTGTATACTATACAACTATTAAAAAAAGATTACACTACAAGTAAAGGTACTGAACAGAGATATGAACCTTTAGTACCACCTATAAAAGCCATTAACCATATATTAGCTACTATTATTTTTAATATGTCTTTGTACTGCTTTTGAACTCTTTGGGGGAAAGGGGGCACTAATCACCCAATATGCTGTGTTATCAGGTGTATCTGACCCAAAGAAATAGAATAAGAAAGAATAACTCTTCCTAATACTTATTAGCATTCACGTTTGGCTACCAGACAGGCAATGTTCGAGCTCTGATTCAGTCTGAGCTGTAGGGTATGACCCTTTATTACAGGGAGTATTTTTACCTGCACACCAGTTTCATACCATCAAGTGGATGTGCTTACAGTCTTCTTAATACAGAAGCATATACACAGTACATGTAGCTGAAATTCATGCTCTATTACATTCCATACCAGTGTAGAACCTCCTTGTTTATCTGACAGAAAACCATAATTCCATAATGTAATGAAATGACTAGACACATCAAAAATATACAGATGAATTATGTTTAAATTATATTTTACATATTTCTAATATGCTAAGAAACACTGAAAGTAATGGCTATAGTGTTTATGGTTTAAGGTGGTAAATACGTTTATCTTTTAATACTTTTATACAGCATCAGTCAGGACATGTCATCAGACAGGCTAAAGTTTTTGGTTTAGATGACTGAGTTCTTGACTAGTTTACATTACATTTGCTAGCATAAATTTCCCAGAAAAAAAGAAGTGGCATCCTACAAGGTTCTGTTATTGGTATCTTACTGTCCTTCTGTTACATGTTAGTTTTGGACATGAAATTTGCAAACTGTTTTCTTTAATTTTTACTTAGAATCCACCATTATACTTAGCAGTAAAACCAGATTCAGCAAATCAGTTGTTTTGTTTTCAATTTTTTTTGTATCATTTGATCCCCATAAAAGTATCTAAAATAGCATTACTTAATTTAAGCTTCCTTTCTAAATAAAACATATGGGAAGCAAAACTCACAGTGAGAAATTAGCTCATGCTTTTATTTCTTCATTATGCTAATGTAAGGAGTCGATGATTACTAGGCCAGTTGTCTCAGGTGTTAAGTAATCTTCAGTTTGTTCAAAATAGGTTAGCCCATGTCCTTAGCAGGAAAACAGTCAGAACATATTACCCTCCACTTATTGAACTGACACGGACTCCCTATTAGAGTCATTGTTATTAAATTATTGTTATTGTTTTAATATTATTTGAACCTCATAATTCTCTTGACTTCATTAATGAAGATGGAAGGTTAATGAAGATGGAAGTAGTGCTGAATGTAGGTCATATACATACCTTACACATATTTATTGTCATAAATAATTTATTCATCCATTCATCTTCTAAACTGCAATTCAATTCAGGGTTGGGGGGGGGGGGGGGTCAGAGCCTATGCTGGCAGTACAGGGCAGCAGACTATCAACCTTGTACAGGTCACCAATCCATCACAGTGGACATATCATCTCACTGTCAAATCTTTCTACCCTCTGTCTGTGTTTGCTGATGGTCTTGAGTATTTCTGATGTGTCTGAGCATTTGTAGCTCCTCAGTGCAATTGCAACATGTAGGAAGCCATCACCAAAGAACATTGTAAAAGAGCCAGCACCGTATGCACAAGACATTGATGAAAATTAGGTTTAGTCTTTTCTTGCAAACAAATCCTTGCAAACAATATTGCTTAAAGGTTGTAAGACAAAGGTCATTTGTCTGCTGTCAAAACCAAATTATCATAATGCTTTATATTATTAGAGAGATTTAAGTTTACCAACATGCTATAATTGTGGATGTGAGGTAGATGGTTTCTACAGTGAGTGTGGGTGATAATTTATGATGTTATAAGAAAATCATTGGCTCAGCATGAAAGAACTGGTAACTGCATGTCTATTGTGCTTTCCTCAGGAGGTGTGCTTTTTGCATTGTCCACACTGATACTGGTCCCTGCAGCCTTCCCTTGTCCTAAGGAGTGCTCATGTGATAGACAAGCCAAGGTGGTGGACTGTCAAGGGCAGGGCTTGTACGACATTCCTAACGAGCTACATCCTGAAACACTGGAGCTATACCTTCAGAATAACCATATACGAGGCATCAGCTCCACGGCTTTCCGGGAAATGCCACAGCTCCAAGTTCTAAACTTGGCCAACAACTCCATCACCATGATCTCGCCCAGGGCCCTCCTGGAACTTAGGGGCTTGAGAAGCCTCATCCTGGCCAACAACTCAATCCGGGAGTTGAACCGCCGTCTTTTAGGTTCAGCACTGAACTTAACTCAGTTGGACCTCTCTTATAACAACATAGCTGGGCTCCCTGGAGCACTAGCAGATAGCTTCCACCATCTAACTCACCTGTCGCTGCACTATAACCGCCTGACCAAGTTGGACCGCACTCATCTGGAAGCCCTGGAGACCCTTGAGGTGCTGCACTTGAGGGGGAACCCCTGGAAGTGTGACTGTCAGATGATAGGACTCAAGCTATGGCTGGAGACATTCGCTTTTAAAGGTAGGGAACAGACCCAGTTTGAATATTGGAAACCCAGTTTTAGTACTATAAGGCTAAGGTATGGATATGTGCCATATTCTGCCTGAAAATGTCATTACTGTGCAGCCCTTTCAATGGCATACCTTTCTGTGCTGATCAGTAATGTTGCAATCAGCAATACAAAGGTAACAACCTGATTAAGCCAAATGTATGAAGAATGTGACATTAAACAGGTTACCAAATATCAGGTAACTTTAATTTGCATTGGAAAGGGATAAGTGCAAAGAGATAAGCATAAGTGGAATGTTCTTCTACAGAGTATCTGAATATTATATAGAACTACTGTACATTCCTTGTGGTTCTTTTACTGCCATGCATCTTTCTTTGTAATATAAGGCAATAAGGTTATACCAAGGCAACCTGTACTAGGGCCCAATGGGACCGCATGACCTGTCCATGCTTCTGCAAGGAAAGCTATTCACTATGACAGTAAAACTGTATACCTGAATATCTACAGATACCGGAAACAAACACTGAATTAATCATATAATAAATAGAGAAGAGTCAGCCAAATTAATTAAGTATGCACAAAACAAGAAAATAAAATAATACCACAATAACAGAAAAATACAGACTTGGGTCCCTTCTTATACCAGCCTGAAAAAAAGATCTAGGGACATTAGATCCCTATGCATTCCTTATGCATCCTCCTGTTTGTCCTGTCTTTCAGGTGTTTTGTGTTTGTGTGTGATGGTGTTGCAGGTATTAGCCCAAAGAATCACTTGTTTTGATATTTGTTATAAATGTTTGTTATATTTACAGACTAATATTTTGCAGATGTTTTTGTTCTGATTATGTCTGCCTTATGGGCAGTTACTTTCTTTCCGTGTACATATATTAATATGGAAATTTAATCTGATAGTATAGCCCAGCTGTTGTTTAAAGCCTCATATTGTAGTAAATCTCTCTTTTTTATTAAATGTAGTTGGTCAGTATTCTAGAAATATTTATAATACCTACAATATGCTCAGAAAATAGCATTGTAAGTTATTGAATTATGGCAGTATATCATATTAGACACCCCTATTCCTGAATGAAGCCTGAACAAAAATAGGCTCTAGGAAAGTTTTTAGTTATTTTTATTTAGTTTTAAGAAAACTGAAATGAACATTAAAGTCTCTTACAGACTAGTGAAACTTGCTATAACCTATAGTTACTGTGGCACTGTATCTTGTTGTCTCAAACTCTATGCCAAAAAAAGAAAGAGTGGACCACTGGTTAGAGGTCAATCATGAAACAGTATATGAAACTGCTACTTGTTAGACACATGAGAATGGTGAGGGGGTGACATAATACCATAATGCAGAAACTTGAGAAGCCATGTGGATTAAAGCAGCTAAATGTGCTCTTTAATCATATGGACAGAAATAAGGTTGAGCATGAAAATTATTGTCCTTTGAGTAATGAGAAAGCTATAAAACAGCTGTCTGCATTCTGGCCAAATACAAAGATACAGACACACACACACACACACACACACACACACACACACACACACACGCACGCACACACACCAGGGTTAACTAACTGGCTATCTGCACTGTTCACTGAAATGAACTGGCACCCTCTGAAATTTAAAAAATTCAGTCTTAACACCAATTATAACACCAGTAGGCAGGTGACTGCACTGATCTAATCTTTCTGTCATACTGCTAACATCTCTATATCCTTATTTAATTTTAGGGGGTAGCCTTCAGCTGTGTTAAGGGGTTTCAAACTAGGTGCACATTCTTAGTATACTGATGCTATACTGCTCTCCAGAATATCGTAATGGCCATATTTGCAATTTGCCTGTTTTGTTCTGCTAAAATATTCTTAATGACATAATATATATTATTCAGACTATGTACACTTAATGTGAGACATTGTAAGAAAGGCAGGCTCTGCAATGGATAGGCTCTGGTTTCTACCTTGGGCCCTGTATTGCTGGGATATGCTCTGGCCACCCACAACCCTAAACTGGATTAAGAGGTTTAGAAGACAATTGATTTGGATCCTCTTAGGTATTCTCTCTATTGTCAGTTTAAATGACATTCAGAAGATCTGTGTAACAATCACACCAACTTAAATTTGTTTCTAAGAAAAGTAAAACTATTGAAGTTGACATCTATGTGTGCATTTATATCGCTCTCCCATCCAAAAAAGAAAGAAAGAACTAGTAAGTGGGCTCTCAGAGCATCCATCTCTCAGTCAGTGGGTATATATGTAGTTCTATCAGTACTAAAGGAAAAGCTTATGAATCAATTATTTTACACATATATGTAAATGTGTTTACACTTATGTGCCACTGCCTAATTCCATAATGGTACTGAATATGTTTGTATGGCCTGCATAATTATAATTCAAATTATGTTTAACTCCCTCTTTTAACCCTCTGCTTAACATTAACAATAATGAGGCAAATTTCCCTTAAAATCACTTTACTCTATTTTTTCCATCCCACTTCCTAACTTCATTCTTTCTATTTCATGCACTCTCCCACAACTCCACCCTTACTGAAACTCTCAATCTTCATAAACCCTTTACTACACCCATCGCTAATCTGCCCTGTCCTCTCTCTATCCTTTCTCCCCCACCTCAGGTGGTGTGGTGGATGCCGTGGCATGCACCTGGCCTGACGCCATGCAGGAGCGCGACCTCCGCCACGTGCCCTACGAGCTCTTCCACGCCTGCATGACCACCAGCTACAGCTACCTGTTCGCCAACATCCACCACCTGGATGGTCAGCGCCACCCTCTCCATGGCCCCCAGCCCTGGCCCAGCCCGAAGGCACCTACCGGGCCCGAGCTTGGGCTGTCGGCAGGCATGCCCATGCAGGACTGCGAGGCCAAGCAGAAGCCGCGGGCGGTGAGCCTGCGGCACGCCATCGCCACGGTGGTGATCACCGGCGTGGTGTGCGGCATCGTGATCCTTATGATGCTGGCTGCTGCCATCTACGGCTGCACCTACGCTGCCGTCATGGCCAAGTACCATCGCCAGTTAAAGAAGCAGCAAAAGCAGGCGGGTGAAGAAGTAGAGGCGGGGGCCCTGGGCAGGGAGGAAGACAAGGAACCACTGGAGAATGCCATAGCATGAGCTGGAGCATGGGAGAGATGCACTAATACCCATAAATCTCATAAGCACCATACATATCGTGAAAAACGGGCACTCACAAAACAAATGTTTTTAGAAATGCACCCAACCGCACACAGACACACATTCATGCACATCCACACAGACACACATGCCACATGGGCAGACATACATTATATTTACTTACACTACACACATAAAGACCACACAAAGCTACAAAACAGAAGGTTCTGGACGGAACTCTTGCCAAGGCTCTGGCTTCTCTAATGGATGAGCAACAGCACACACTCTTCTCTGTCCTTTATTTCAATATATCATTTATAAAAGGGAATTTGGACAGGACTTCCAAAAATGAGAAGAGACAACTTCTACAATACAGAGTATTTTTCTAACATGATTTCTGTAGATATGGTAGGCCAAAGACACCATACATATATACATTTCAGTAACTTCAAATTGTATACCTAATGACTCAGATACTGATAATTTCTGAGTCCAGTGAAAGCACATTTACAGCAATACATACTGATTAATGTTGTGGATTTCAGTTTCTGGTTGGACAATTTGAACATGTGCCTATCAGGGTTTGACTGGTCGAGCAGGCAACTGCTAGATGTTCTTGTTTGGTGTTTCTGCATGTATGTGCAGGGAAGGGGGGGAGGGGTGACAAAGCCCAGAATTATTTTTCAAGTTCATTTCAGTAAAATTATAATCTGGGTATTAGCATATTTTGTGCCTAAATATGCATAAAGAAAATTTACATATGCACTTAGAAAACCATGGATATCACGATTCATATGCAGGTCTTGTGAAGAGTTGGATTGTGGATTTGAGTATTTGAAGCTACCTCCCACCTTCACACACATAGAGACTGCAAAAGGAGGTGTGAAGGACATGGACAAGGATGTCTGAATTTAACATCTTATATAAGAAAACAGTGGGCTTCTAACCAGCACGTATACACACATGTACACACACATACACACACACACATACATACACACACACACACAAATATGTACATCACATGGTGCTTACAATAACAACATGAAAACAGCCTGCAACCAAGACTGCTCAAATCAGAGATCTACTGCCAGACACATCCTCACCCACCCCAGCTACCATGGGAGTGTGATGTTATCAGGTTGTCGGGTTGTGTTAGTGCTAGCAAATGCTTGTAAGGAGACAACTCACTGGGCAGTCATGAAACCCATCCTCTGACTGGACGACACAAAATCATCAAATCAGAGAGAGAGAGACAGACACCTCCAAATGAATGGTGGAATATATTTTATAAGTTCACTCAGAAAAAAAAATCTATGCAAAAATCTACTTTTAATGAGAGATTCAATTAGGGATAGCTATAAGATTTGTGTGAAAGCATATGTTTGTAAATACATTTTTGTTCATGTTAACAGATATGCTGATATGGAGTATACATTGAAAATGTATACGTATGTATGTATATATGTAGGTATATTAGAGAACAAATATATGTTTAGGAATAAATCTCAACAAATTCATTTGCTGAGAAAAGGCTTTCATGGTCTATTTATTTGGGTACATGTATGTGTGTGAACATTCTATAGCAAGAACGTTTTCCTTGTGCATCAGCAATGTGTATTCCAATTGCCTTTTTGCTAAGCCCTGACAGTTAGCACTTGTGTGAGTCTGTGTCTTTGTGTGTGTGTGTGGGTGTGTGTGTGTGTGTGTGTGTGTGTGTGTGTGGGTATGTGTGTGTGGGTATGTGTGTGTGTGTGTGTGTGTCTGTGTGTCTGTGTGTGTGTGTGTGTGTGCGTGTGCGTGTGTGCACCTTTGTGTGTTTATGCTCATAAAAACCCCTGGAGGCTCCATCTGAGCTTGTCTTGTATGAATGAGATCACCTTGTATGAATGTAGGCAACTTTCATCTCTTTATGCTGTATGGTTCTTTCTCCATGCTTCCTCTTCTCTCCTAACACACATCTTAGGTCACTTCACTTTCAAAGCTTTTGTTTCAAAACTTGTTAAATCTTTCCCAGAATGAAATTGAAACCAGTTCCAAATATTACAAAATAAATAACACTTTTAATACATTTAATGCAATGCTGTAATACACACACAGCTCATCAGAGCCACATTACTAATGTGACAATGAAGCTTAAGTGTGACACCAGCAGTTAGCTGCACATAGTCAGACACATATGAAAGCACATAAACTGGTCATAAGTGTCTAATTAAAACATTCCTACTCCTTAACCTAATGCAAAAAAAAATGTAATGCAACAGCATGCAACAGTTAAGAAGCATAAGTTACAATATGCAGTAGAGAATCTATCATATAAAAAACCATTAGAAAGACCTGGGGATTTTACACAATACAATAATACAGGAGTAGACAACATTAAATAAAATATGGAAAAATCAGTCAGGGAGGTCATAGGCAAGAGGAAAAAGGTGTGTTGAGGTTGTATTTGAATATAGAGAGAGAAGTAAATCACAAGACATGTGAGGGCAGAGACTTCCAGAGGAACAAATCTGGAAAATGCCAGATCACCGAAGCTGTGAAGGTAGGAACAGCGAGGAGCCTGGCTATGTTGTGAAAAAGATCATCGCACATATAAGGAGGTGCGAGATTGTGGAGAGCTTTGAATATGAGAAGGAGGATTTTGAAATGTATGAGAATGCCACTAATAACCAGGGCAGTTTCTGTAGATGGAATCTTGACTTGAATGATTCAAAGGACTTCTGAGAGTGGAAGATTAGACAGACCTCTGGTGTGATGTGGCATAGAGTAGTCTTGTTCAGTTTTCTTGGAGTATTTCATGCACTTTTATTTGGATTTAATCATCTATCATTTGCTATATTTATAAACTCAACATTGTTGCACTGGTTTTGAGCCATTAAAATGCCTCCAAAGGTGAATAAAAGCCCGGGACAATCTCATTCGACCTGCTGTTGCCACGAATAGCCACCCTCCTGGCTTCACCGTTTCCCTGTCGTGTACTTCCCTATTCCGCTCCTTGGTTTTGTTTTCTCCGCACTTCTATTCCTCAGTTCCAGTCCGTGTCATGGTCAGGTCTGTCTGTTGTGTCTCATTTATACCCGCTATACTGTCCCCGCCCTTGCCTTTTGGTTTGCTCAGTTAGTGTGTTTTTTTACCTCAGTGTTTTCCCCTGGCCTCTGTTTATTTTGCTCTCCGTGTTTTCTTACTCTCGCTTAATAAACCACCTCCTGCGTTTGGATTCTGCCTCTTGACTGTTCCTGCTGGAATCGTTACAGCTGTACGACCTGAATCCTCTCCTGCTAGTGATGCTACCTCCCTAGCAGGGGTAAACACTGCTCTGGATTCGACTCTTGACACTTGGGTGCCGAGGGCCAAGTTTGTTCAGGAGAGCTTTGTGCAGTAATGGACGAACGTTATTCCAACATTAACACAGAGCTCCATGGGAGAAAAACTGAAATCACTCAGAGCTTGGGAGTTTTAAGGTCTGACTTCACTAATCTGAAGTCCACCATTACAGACATAGAGGGTTCTCTGTCCACGCGTACGCTGCAGACTAAACTCAAATCTCTATCTAAAGAGTTTAACAAGCTAGATGCCAAGTGCAATGATTTGGAGTCCAGATCTCACCACCAAAACATTCGTATTGTGGGAGTCCCGGAGGGAGAATTGTTTACGCTTACTGACTCTAGTGTGTCTAAACTCCTACAGGAGGCATTTACATTGGATAAGCACACATCACTCTCTTGCTCCTAGAACAAAACCTGGTGACCCACCACACCCTATCATCACAAGACTCCACTACTATGGGGACTGTGTTGATATTCTTAGAGCCAGACATCGAATGATTGTTTTATTGTCTCAGACATGGGGCTCTCTGCTTTCCCCAATTTCACAAGCTCGTGCGACCTTGAAAGATGTCTGCACTCACCTTCGCACCATGGAGGGGTTTTGCCATGGCATTTCCTATGACTTCGTATAACTCATAACAGTAGACAACACGTCTTAACTTTTCTCGATGACTCTCAGTGTTTCATTAACCAAGTGATTTTGTTACCTGGGTATTGTCTCTCTGCTTTTACATGCGACAGACTTTTTTTAACTTTATTTCCCAGCCCTTACTTTTCTCTCTTGGTGAGCTTTATTGTACCCAGAGAGGTGTATTTTTTTTTATTTAATTGTATTTATTTATTCTTTTTTGTTGTTGTTTGTCTGTCAGCTGTGTATCACAATAGCCTCCCTACTCTGAGGACTTCTTATCTTTTCATCATTTCACTTTGCCTAGGGTGGTTATCCTTTTGGTTTTTCATTCATAAGATCATTAGTGATCACTTGCATTATTGTACTATTGTACTATATCTTGAACGTTTTGGGTTTGACAGCATCATTTGCTGTTTGTGTGGGCATTCATGCCTGTGCGTGGATAGTGTGCAATATACAACATACATGCTGTTCAAGCACGAATGTTGATGTAAGTACACATATGTTTATAGCTTTTGTGAGCCTCCACTCAGTAGAAGCTGCTGTTGTATCCATGCTGTGCTACCGGGGGTTCTGTCTTTGGAGATCTGGCTCATGTCTGTTGGTAGTCTCTGCAGTTTTATCCATGTGGGGCTGCTGACCTTGGAGATTTGGCTCATGTCTGAGCCTTTGCAGTTGTCTTCATGTTTGCGGGATGCTGCTGGGGGTAGTTCCAACAGGGGTGCTGGGGGTAGTTCCAACAGGGGTGCTGGGGGTAGTTCTAACAGGGGTGCTGGGGGTAGTTCCAACAGGGGTGCTGGGGGTAGTTCTAACAGGGGTGCTGGGGGTAGTTCCAACAGGGGTGCTGGGGGTAGTTCCAACAGGGGTGCTGGGGGTAGTTCTAACAGGGGTGCTGGGGGTAGTTCCAACAGGGGTGCTGGGGGTAGTTCCAACAGGGGTGCTGGGGGTAGTTCTAACAGGGGTGCTGGGGGTAGTTCCAACAGGGGTGCTGGGGGTAGTTCTAACAGGGGTGCTGGGGGTAGTTCCAACAGGGGTGCTGGGGGTAGTTCCAACAGGGGTGCTGGGGGTAGTTCTAATAGGGGTGCTGGGGGTAGTTCCAACAGGGGTGCTGGGCGTAGTTCCAACAGGGGTGCTGGGGGTAGTTCTAACAGGGGTGCTGGGGGTAGTTCTAACAGGGGTGCTGGGGGTAGTTCCAACAGGGGTGCTGGGGGTAGTTCTAACAGGGGTGCTGGGGGTAGTTCCAACAGGGGTGCTGGGGGTAGTTCTAACAGGGGTGCTGGGGGTAGTTCTAACAGGGGTGCTGGGGGTAGTTCTAACAGGGGTGCTGGGGTAATTCCATCGAAGGTGTGCATGTTGAATTTTTCCCTCCCTTTCTTCCCCCCAGTCTGCTTGGGCTACTTCCAATCCTGCTGGGGCTGCTTTTAATATTGTATGTAATTAAATGGTTGATCCTAAACTATATAACATGAATAATGGGGTATGAGATTTTTGAACTGGAATGTTAGAGGTTTGAATAGCCTGGTGAAACATTCAAAGAATATTTACTTACTTGAAATATCTGCAAACTGATAGTACCTTCCTACCGAAGATGCATCTAAGAAATGGTGACCATTTTAGATTAAAATCTTTTTCGGTTGGCGATGTATTTCTCTCAACATTTAATTTCAAGTCCAGGGGTGTAGCTATATTGATTAAAAGAGGTATTCAATTAATCCCTGACAATATTATTGCAGATGTGAATGGGAGATATCTGATTGTCCATGCTACTTTGTCCAGTACCCCAGTATTGTCAGTGAACATTTAAGCTCCCAACTTTTATGATTCAAATTTTATGCACAAGCTGCTTGCTTCTATCCCCTGGTTAAATTCCCACCTTTTGATATTGGGTGGACATTTGATCTGTACTATTAATCTGGTTTTAGATCGGTTAGATTCCCATACACTACCTCGGTTTTTAATGAGTTTGCATCTTAGAATTGAATAATTGACCCTTGGAGATTTTATAATCCATTTGCTAGGCAATTTTATTTTTATCTTTACATCACATCACATCATTGCTTGTGCAGTTCAGCAATAGCAGTTGAGTGGTAGCTCATTGGTTAAGGTACTTGACTTGTACTCGGAAGGTTGTTGGTTTAAGCCTCACTGCTACCTGGTTGCTACTATTGGGCTGCTGAGCAAGGCCATTAACCCTCAATTACTCAAGTTGTACTCAGTCATAATTGTAAGATGCTTTCGATAAAAGCAAGTTTCAAGCATCAGATGAATGTAAATATCAAACATATTCCTGCAATGATTATTTTTTGGTAGATTTCTCCCTCATTTCTAAAGTCGCCTTGCCTTATTATCCAATAATCATTTCAGATCACGCCCCTGTCTGTAAACTTTTTTTTTCAGTTCATCTATTTGTTCTGACCCTCAACTCACTGTTATTGTCAGATGACACATTTAACAATTTAATTTCTCCTATTGATGACTTTATTGCCCTTAACGTGAAAGACACTACTACTACTACTACTCTCAAAACTTACCTTCACGGCAAAATTATTTCCTACACATCTAATTGTACATATACACAGAATAATATGTATAATATCCTATACCATTAGAGCTTCACAAAGGGGCCTGCTTATTCTCTTCATCCCAACATCCACAACATTGCAAGCTATTTTCAGGGGTTTTCAGGTAGGCACCTCCCTTCTTCTGTGTTTTGTTGAATTAAGCCTGCAACACCCCCAGGAGGCTCAGCAGTGAGGTGTGGTATCCCAGCCTCACCCTACTCCAAGCTCACTTTTAAAGACACCTCTTTAACCACTATGCCACTAACAAACATGATCCGAAAAATCCATGATGGCCTTCCCAGTGACTAAGGGTGTACCCAGCCCCACTGGCACTGTTAATGCATGCTCAGGGCTGCCAGTTACACATGGATTTTACCTATTATCTCAGCAAGCATTCTCTAACAGAACAGAACCGTCCTGGCCTCCCCAGTGACAGACTTTGCTAAAAATCCCCTAATACCTTTTTATTGGTTTTATATGTGCCTGCCATCCACGTTCTCTCAACTCACCGTACGTCAGTTTTTCTTTTCAAAAGCGTCATTGCCTCCTCAAATGGCATTGTTAGCTCTATAAAATAAAATATCCCTTTATTTTCAGAGGAGAAACAACACCATGTCTGGCCTCAGCATAGTTACTGCAATACACCGTGGAACCTGTAGTGTTTTATCTATGTTCACAAGCAATTTCCAATCTCGTGCTTCACCCCATCTATCAATATTTATAGCCTGGGCTCATACTCCAACACTGCCCTTCTTGCACAAATTTAATCACTTTATTAGTACCACTCAGCAATGTGTTCACCTCTATCTGTTTGCTATCAAAAAAACATGCTAACTGAGCACTTGATTCTGTCTCCACATCTATTGACCCTGCGACAAACCTTACATGCTGATATGTTTCAGTGTTCCAAGTCCCGCGCACAATTTACACTTCGGGTCTTCATCTAACCACTGTACAATGTTTTGTGGAGTTGGAATGACATCATAAGTTGGTCCAAGCAAAAACTTGATGCAACTGACATCCATTGCCCATAGCTCTTGTCAGGTGATTTTCCTGTTCTCCACGCTTCCCAATGAAGTCACTGAACTTGCTTTCCTTGTGATGCTGCTGATGCATGCAGCTTCTTCCTGCTCACGAATAAAGATTCACCATTCACCTTCTTTCTGGTGAAATTCACCTTATTAAATGCTTATTCACCTTATTAAATGCTTTCCAGGAATTGCCTGACCCAAAACCTGATTTCCTACATTGCAATTGTCAAATGGCATCCCGTAACTCTAACAAACTCTTAGGTAACTGTACCACCATGGATTACATTTTCTCCCTGTTTTCATCTAAATAGATTGTGTGTAGCCTAATAGAGATCCGAGCCCTAATACATCTAATCCCTAATAACAGAAACTGTGGATCTGGATAAATTGAATTTGGTTAATCCAACACCTGCCTTATTAAAACATCACCTTGATTTCCAGGCTCAAATTGCTCTCATTACTACATCTGATACAGATTGACATTTGTTGCTTACGTGTATCAACTATTATGAGCATGGGGATAAACCTTCCAGACTTTTAGCTCACCAGTTGAAGAGGCAAATTACATACCAGATTATTGCTCAAATTAAGGATTCTAGGGAAGTGCTGTGCTCTGACCCATTATCTATCAATGCTACTTTTCAATCCTTTTACTCTAGTCTCTACCAAGCCAAGTCTACATCACAGTACAAAGAAGTCCCTGTTTTTAAACGACCTGACAATCCCTACTGTGGATTCTGTGGTCATGAATGATCTCAACTTGTCTTTGAGTTTAGAGGAGATGTGTACCTCTATCAGAACTAGGCAAACCAATAAGGCTCCTGGTCTGGATGGATTTCCAGTTAAAGTTTTTAAAAGGTGTATTAATAAATTGGCTGTGATTTGTTTAAGATGAGTCCCTGTCTTTAAGACAATACATTTTTTTGCGATGTTTGTACCCTTTTAAATACAATTTTTAGAAAGAATTCTTTCTCTGCTCCTGTTGTCATTTCTCACTGAATGCAGAGAAGCCTTTTGATCTTTTTGAGGTCTTACAAAACTTTGTGTTTGGAGTCAAATTTTATTTTTTGGATAAGATTATAATATACCTCCCCTAAGACTAGTGTGTACACCAACAGCATCCATTCTGGTTATTTTTCTTTATGAGGTGGTAGCTGATAGGGATGCCCCATGTGTCATTTACTGTTAGCTCTCTCTGTCGAACCCTTTTTGATCACATTGAAATCTCTCATCTTTTCACTGAATAACTCAGTCTGATATTGAACTGAATGTATCACTGTGTGCTGATGACCTACTATTGTATGCAATTGACCAAATTACCTCCATCCCTTCGATCCTATCACTTCTTAAGTGATTTGGTTCAATCTCAGTTTAAAAAGAGAATTTCCAGACAAGTGAGTGTTTTTCAGTGACCTCACCTGCTCTCACCAGTGACTCAAGCAGTCTGCTAGTTTGCCTTAACTTGGTTCAAATGCTTAGGGATTCAAGCATCTCATATTTTACCCTCTCTCTTTGACAACAATTTTCACCTTTAATTGACAAATATAAACTGGGTATACAGAGATGGAAATCCCTTGCCATATCACCTGTTGCTAGAATAAACACTATTTAAAATTAATGTTTTTTTTTTTCCATGTTTTTTTTTTTTTTGTTGTTTGTTTTTTGTCCAGACTATCCACTTATTTCTCCCTAAATGTTTGTTTTAAACTTTGGACAAGTTCATTATAAGTGATGGAAAGGTTCCTAGAGTGAGTAAAACACTTTTACAGAGATATACATTTGATGAGGGCCTGGGTCTTTATAACCTTTTTTGTTTTATTATTAGTCAGCAGATATTCAAAAGGATCTCTTTTGGCTTCGATGCACAGGGTTGCTATGGTGTAGGCTGGAGACTCATTCCTGTTCTCGTTTATCTGGGTTCACATTGCTCGCCTCTTCCCTACCACTTAAGCTCTCCAATTTCCCGACTAACCCGTTGGTTCTTTCCACCCTCCGCATCTGGTTTCAATTCAGGCGGTATTTTAAGTTCACGGCTCCATCTTCCTCAGTGCCTATATTAGATAATCATTTATTTCCTCCTGCCTTGACTGGTGTAGCCTTTAATATATGGTATGAAAGGGGTATCACATTGTTCTGTGATCTCTACATGGATGGTATCTTTTGCAGTTTTGCTCATTTGGCTACAGATTTCACTTTGCCCCCTTCACATCTATTTCGATATCTTCAAGTTGGACATTGCGCTTCTTTTTCTACTTCTTTTTCTACTTCTCCCCCCACTAGACAACCAATCTTGACTTTGGATCCCTTTTAGAAATATCTTATCTCAAAGATTTATTCATGGCTCATGGCCTTAGTTTTACACTCCCTTAATAAAATTAGAAATGCTTGGGACTGGTCTTAATGACCAATGGTGGGACATGGCTATAGGTAAGCTACATTGTGGACCTTGTGCAAGGCTTCATACAGATTAAGGTGCTCTACAGAATCCATTGATGTAAGTGACAGCTTTGAAGGTCCAGTGCAATAAATGTGCTGTCACTCCTTGCAATCTAAGCCACATGTACTTTTTCTGTCCCTACTTGCATAAATTCTGGTATGATTTCTGGTATGGAACCCTTTGCTTTCATACTTTTTTCCTTTAATCTATTTTTTATTTAAATACCAATTTTAAAAAAAATTCATTGGCACTGTGACAATAGCAGAAACAGTCGAATAGCACAGAGAGCTAATTGGTTGATGGCCTCATGAGCGACTGGTTAACTACGCATGCATTCACGGTAGACAGAGGTTTTGTAATTGGCTATTTAATAGGGCCTTATTAGACTGTACTGTATACTCCGTAGTAGGTTCTTCAGTAGGGCCTGATGAGATCGTAATGAATTCTTTGTAGTAGGCTCTTTCAGCAGTGCCTTATGACATTGTACTGAACTCTGTGACAGGTTCTTTCACAGGGCCTTAAGAGATGGCTTTGTAAGAAGCCTTGAGATGTTATGATTAGGTTCTGCCTAGAGCGCTATGAGGATGGTTTCACAAAATCATTGTTTATGCACTACGGTGCCTCAGAGTGGGAGTGTATTCTTCTGATTACTTCCGTCTATTTTCTTTATTTTGAATCTTTATTTTGAATTTTTTTTGCTGTTTTGTTGTTAAGGAAGATATGCACTTTTCTTTTGTTTTTCTTTTTGTTTAGTGAAGTAAGTTTTCAAACAGTGAATAAGCATTTTGTTAGCTATGTTGGCATACCCCCACCCATAACGTTATGCTCGTGATTTTGTGACCAATATTTAATAAAATTAATAATAATAATAATAATAATAAAATAATAATAATAAAATGTAATAAAAGTGGTTAATCCTACTGCAATTTTTGCATCTCAGTGTGTTTTGTTTATGTTGCATACTTTTGTGGCATCAGACCATTGAGCCAGTACAATGGGTTCCTAACAGGTTAGTCCAGAATGTGGCAGCTAAATTCCAAGTACCAGAATGTTTGACCATATTAGCCCAATATTATCAACACTGCAAGGCAAGAATGGCCTCTCAGCCATTTTGGTTAAATTCAGTCATTCATATGTGTTATTTCATAGTTTTGATAGCTCTACTGTTTTTTTAAATGTAGAAAATTGTAAAACTAAACAATGAGTGGGTGTGTCCAAACGTTTGACTTGTAGTGTACAATGCAAGGTCTTAAAAGAGAGCGCATGATAAGACAGAGAGAGAGCATGAAAGAGCGCAATAGTAATTGGAAATTATTTCCCCTCCCAGACCTGCTTAATGTATTTTAGCGAGGCAGGTTTTAAAAAATGAAAGCTTACAGAATTTTTATCTTTATGTTAGCACAAACATGTTGTGTGTGTGTGTGTTTGTGTGAGCAAGAGAGCAAACAAGTGAGTGACAGAATGGGCCAAACATCACTAAGCTGAATCATCGTCAGTTGCTGAGCTTAAGCTCTGAATAACCTTCATATTAAATCTCACACACATATATTAAATCACAGTCACACACACACACAGCTGCAAGCTAAATAAGAAAGGGCAATGTCCTACCTGCGGCGATGGGTGACTTTCTCTCATCTAGTAACTGAATGGCAGTGCTGGCCAGCACTACACTCTTATTCTCCGAACCTGTGCACACACACAGAAGCACTGTTGTTTATCTTATACCTAATATGATGTCCAGGATGCATTTGTACTCAATTTTTATTAATATTACAATAAGGGTGGCAGACATATAGCCATTTAGTGGTAAATATCAGGTGAGTATGTGTGAAATGGCCTTGTTTATAATACTGCCTTTTAGAGACAAAAAATAGGATCTGTCAAATTACTGAAAATACAGAGGAATGGCCTAAAGAAAAATGTATGTTCAAAACATGTCCTTCTAATGAAGAGCGGGGTGGGGGAGGCATTTAAAATCCCATCTTAACATATCCCATTTGAAGCATCTAAAATCCTCACCTCAATGCCAAAACCAAGATCCAATCATCAGAAAAAAGGAGGAAAAGCATTGTCTCTGGGCTTTACGTTAGTTTCCGAATTGCCTGGCCTTTTTAATAATAACCATCCCACATCTGTGCTGGTATAAAAGGTAATCCTTAGAGATAAATGTCTAAAACAATTTGGGACAATTTTCAGGATATGGATTAAGTCTAGCACAAGATTTCACTTCCAGTTGGTATGTTCCCTCTCAAATTCATTTATTTGAAGCCTGTACTTAAACTGTGTTTATAAACTGGCCATATGTGACAATAAAATCAGGAAAATAAAGTGAAAGCAAAAAAGAAAGAACTTTTTTGAAAAAAAACAAAAAAAACATCTTCAAATCCCCAGAATTCTCTCTGGAATAAAACTTGGGATGTGCTTGAAAGTATTTTATACTGTCATACTTCTGTTTGTTATTAAGAATCATTTGGCCACAATATGTTTCAGGCATCCACAAACAAATATCAGCTAATAAAAGACATAACATAAGGCCTTAATCACTGAGTGGGGACAGGCCAACAGGAATGATCAAAGACAATAGGGCTTTTATGGGTAGCTCTTAGGCCTGAAGGTTAATATAATTAAGCAAAGAAAAAAAAAAAGTTTTGGGTGACCGGATCTGATTCTTGGTCTGTACAAGGTTGTTGAACTATACATTATTATATCGGTGCTTCTTAAAAGTGCAAAAAAGCAGAAAGTGCTGGTTTAGGATTTTTCCTTTTCACACAGGGATACCATAGAAATACATCCTCTCACCTCCATGTGGTTATAAATATGCAAAGAGCAACAGACAATTTGGCCAACAAAACAGAGAACAAGTTTTAATATCACATTTCATTTTCTGTCATAGACAGACCTAAACCTTTTATTGTTTGTTTATTCTTTGAGGTATTTCTTGGTTTTTAGTGTATTTGCTGAACTGCCACAAGAAGGCACAAGTTTCTAAAAGAGGTAGTGGTCACAGAGCTCATGGATCAAATTTGCAGTCTGTCAGTAAGCAAATAACAAATATTGTTTACAGTTCCAACCCTTGTACACAAATTATTCAAAGTCTGAAGACTAACAACTTTACTAATAAAATACTACATGGACAAAAGGAGGGTTCTTCTTAGCTTGTGTGTGTGTGTGTGTGGGTGTGGGTGTGTGGGGGGGGGGGGTGTGCGCCTGTTTTCCCTGACCTGCATTGAACGGAAGCGAGTAAACGAAGGTTCCCGGCACCTGCTCCGCCGCTCTCTTGTACCACAGGGGGAAGTGATCAGCATTGAACACGCCCTCTTTATCCTCTGCTGTCAGGAAGTCTCTTAGAACACACACCACACACAGGTGACCCCACAAGAAATGTCCACAGCTATTAGCTGTTTTTAAAAAAAGATCCACAATGCTCAACAGTGCAAGTTGTTAACATTGACTGTTTCTTTTCTTAATACAAGTAATACTTATATTGACATATTGACATATTTACAATAATCAAAGTTAGCATTTTTCCTAGTTGTGAGATTTTTGTTCATAAGAACAAAGCAGGGCTGGGGAAGTGTGTGCTCTTGCTTACTGGTTGCTTAGTTGGTCCGGCACCACAAATAAATTAATACGAGACAGGCCAGTCCGCGTGCCCAGGTAAGCTATCTCCACGCCTTTATCCGAGTTCCTACGGTGTTGGACAAGGACCAAGATTAGCCAAGCATTACTCATGCCTGTCTCTGTGTGTGTGTGTGTGTGTGTGTGTGTGTGTGTGTGTGTGTGTGTGTGTGTGTGTGTGTGTGTGTGTGTACGCGTATGTGTAAGTGTGTGTGGGTGGGTGTGTGTGTCTGTGTATATGTGTGTGCATGTGGTCTCCATACTCTGATTTGTTGAGAACCAGGCTGGTCCAGTATGCTTCTATCGGTGCAGTTACCACAGCATCAAAAAGGACCTCATGAATCAACTCTTTGTCACCTATGATTACAATGACAAAAGTCAGAGTTCTATGACAGCACTGTTACACACGCACACAGTCACTACAAACGTTTTACTCACACTTGAGGTGTGGTTCTGCTCTGACAAAGTAGTGCTTGATAGCCTCAATCTGAGATAAGTCATGATGTTCAAGGTACTCGTCTGTGTTACAGTACGTCCTATAAAAAAGCCCACAGACATTCCATGTATTGCACTTGGCTTTACTCACTGTAAAACTACCTCAAGACTACCAGCTCTCATCACACATGCGGCCAAACATGTTGCACACACACCTCTAAAACTGTTCATACTATACCATTCATCTGCAAGTGCCACATCCGGATGTTCCAAGTCATGTAGTCCTGAAACACACCACCACACATCAGCATCTACACAGATTCATAACTGTCATATCTGCTAACCAAATGGGCTATTGACTTGATCATATGAGACAACTCCACTTGGATTTTCAATTTAAAAAGCTCCTATTTTTAGCTATTTCTGCTTTAGCATGCATTGCTTTTACCCAACTGCTTTCTATGTTAAACTAAATGACCTCTAAAGAGTCAGTTCAATTTCCTGTAATTCTTTTTTAATGTGCATGGCCAGTTCTGTCAAGTTGAGGTAGCTACTCGCTAATAATAAATAAAGACACCACAAAGCTACCTGGCATTAGGATCTAAAGGTTTTGGGGGGTTTTAAATAAATGGGTGACTGAAGTCTCTCATGAAGTCAACCGCATACACAAAATTAGCATAATGTACACATTATGAACCTAATCCTGAACCTGTGGATGGAAAGAGTTAGCAAAACACACACCTGCGTGCGTGTGTACACACGTACGTACACACACACACACACACACACACACACACACACACACACACACACACACACACATGCATGCATGCACGTGTACACACACACACACACACACACACACACACACACACACACTCTCGCTCTCTCTTCTCCCCTAGTTACTGATTCCAAAAGACGAGCTGATGATCGTTCCCATGCAAACCCTGCAGACAACTTTCCACATTTCATTCATAATTCATCAGCCTTTCTGTTGGATGAAAAATGTCTACGTCTATCAGACCTGACGGGCTGGACCATCACAGGAAATGCCAGCTCACGCTTGCACAATCCCAAAATGGAAGCAGTGTTTAGAAATGCACATTTAACCTGGACCAATGAATATTAACACACATGACTCAGAATGGGGCAGAAACCACGGGGTAAAAACAGTGGTACCGTGCAACACATTTAAGCACAAAGAAAACATTTTCTTTCAGCTGGTTTATAAATAGACTGCTGGGAAGATGTGGGTTAGAAAGGACTATGATGGACAGTTACCTTCCTCCACAGTGACACTCCCCCTGAAGAAATATTTACCATGCCCCCTTGACAAGGCTACACCTAAGCTGCAAAATAAGCACACACAACTTTAGGTTTTACACACACACACACACACACACACACACACACACACACACACACACACACACATACATATGCGCAATAAGTGCAGCCTGTACAATTAATGGCTTCTGTCTAAATAAAGATAAGTCCTATCTTGATGATCAGAGCCTCATTACCTGAAAGGAGTTCCCTTGATGTCTGTGTAGTAGTAATCATTATGCAGAAGAAGGACACGCTTCTGAAAGCAAACACACACACAAATCAAAATTGCAGTGCCATCTGGTGGTTTATAGAGAGTGGGAGAGGGAGAGAGAGAGATACATAGCATATATACATGAATACTTTATATATATGCAAATCTGTGTATAATCCCATCAAAGTTTCTTCTCTCACCCCTTTGTCAACAGCCTTAGTGACTTCCATAGAGAAGGTTCCAGTCTTTCTGTTCACCATTGCATTACGTAACTTTACGTACACACACACAAACACAATAACATTGCAATGGGCATAAAGAAAGCTAACAATTGTAAGAACAAAATGCGAAAGACGAGACTGCAACAACCCTGAAATTCCTAGTGTCAGCGATAATTTGTGAGACCCTATTTAGCAGAACACTATATAACACTATACAAATAACATATTGTGCAAACTTTGTCTTTTGAATAAATAATTCAGATAGCAATAAAAAAATAGATAGTGATTAAAGAATTTAGATATTCATTAAAGCATGTCTTATTATTACATTACAGTGGTTTAGTCTCAAAAAAAAATCTAACCACATCCTCCTTGTCCTCCCATTCAACCTCAGACAGATCCACACTGCTATAGTTGGGCTTCTTTCTCTTTTTTCCTTCTTCATACTGAAACACACACACACACACACACACACACACACACACACACACACACAGAGTCACATATATAAAAACAAACATTTTTTTTGCAATAACCTTTATTATTCAATACCTGCAATTAAAAATGGGGCCCTCACTGATGTCAGGCTACAGCCTCACTGTCAGGTTTTTTCAAAATGAAAACCATATGAGCATATGCAAATGCTTCTACATTAAACTGAATTAATTCAATTAGCTTCAAGCTATTTACTGGGTTGCTATGTTGCAAGCACCCTGAATGTAAATTGAACTAACATGTAGACTATTAATCAAACTCTTGTGCTGAAAGCATTCTCTCACATTCAACCTGACACTCACACACGATGCTCTTACTTACACACAAAATGCTCTCCTTTCTTGAACCACACACAAAATGTTAGCACACATTCATTTAAACTCATACGCATGACAAATCTCATAGTCATTCATTTTAGCTCTAACATTCATATCAATAAGATGTGTTTTGTGTGTATGTAAAATATAAAACCAAACAATATAAGAACTGGCTATACTGGCTTTAGTGCCAATACATAAGTGATTAGCTAAATAGCTGATGAGATAACTCTCGTTAGCATATTTAACAAACTGAGAATTCCAAGCTATAAGTTAATTCATTGTAAAAATAATTTGCTGTTCAGGGTTTGCATCTTTTGTGGATTGGGTCCCGTCCCCACGAGTGTATGATCTAGTAACATTAGCCACAAACAGCTCTAATGGCTGTTTACAGGTAAATTACCTATCATGAGCTAAGTTAGTCGAGTAAATAAGACCTTTTTTTGTGCTTATGCTCACAAAAAAAAAAAAAAGTACTCACAAACGAGTCCCTTGTTTGTGAATATATTTCTGGGAAACATTTTCGAGACTTTTCCTTGGCAGGCCACTTATGTCATTATATTGTCTTACTGGGTTAACAAAAATATATTAGTGTTCAACCTGGCCTTTCTTTCTTGAGTATGGGGCTATAGCAATTTTGCTATGGCAATTATACAGCTTTCATCGGTTAAAAAGCGGCTTGAATGATTTTTCCCATGGATCGTGGGGGGAAATATGGATGTACTGCACACTTCTCACATACACAAATAATATGTGATATGTGAAATAACATATATTAACATAACATATATTAAGTGACAACATTCAAGCCATTCTGCAGTGTTTCTGCTCTTAATAGATTTATGTCCCTTTTTCATCCGCAGATTCATCATTCACAAACATTTACATATTACTAGCACATCAAATTGGACACTAATTCATGAGTTATTGAATTGCTCGTCTGGAGGGGGAAAGCTACCCAACAACTCTTGTCTAGTTATCCTGAATGTGTTCTAATTGACAGCCTACGTTCCTAATCAGGACCCTTTTTAAATAACTGAAAGGATCGCTTCTACTCCACAGAACAGACAGAAGAAATTCTGGACAAGAATGGTGGTAGAGAACCCACAGAAGAGCAAAGAGTCGGGCACCTCTGCCAGTTTCTCTGTCCGTCAGGGAGGAAACTGCGCCGGTTGTACATGTTTGAGAAGTGCCTTCTAGTGGATGCGAGTGGTTCTGCAGGTTCAGTACATTTTACAAGACTACTTGTTTATAGATTTTCGTTATGTACATTGTTGGGGTTTTTTGGGTTTTTTTCAGAATGCTTGCTGCACAACAAATTTGCCTTTTCCTTGGGAACAATAAATGAATTGACACTGAGTTTATATATAAAGCATGCATTGTTTCCATGATTATTGACACTTGAGAGGAAACATATTACATGAATTGTAATACTAATGAGTTCTAAAGATTATTTAAAATGAAATATTGTATTTCGTACTGCACTGCTTTCACACTTTACGCGCCATCTTATTTGAAAATTTTAAATGGTCGCTTTTCAGTTATGAGGTAACTCAGAAACCATTTTAGTTCCAATCTTTACAGCAAGTCAGTTGGAAATATTTAAATAGGCTGAATTCACATACACAGATGAATAGGAGAAGTGACTTTAAGCATGATTTGTTTGTGTGGTTTGTGTGTGTGTGTGTGTGTGTAAATGTAAACATTCCCTTTTCTCTCCTTTCTTCTTTCTTTCTCCGATTCCACAAGCTGTCCTATCATGTCCTAACCCTTATTGTCTTACTTGCTCCACTGTGGACACCAGACCATTCCGTTAACCCATCTCTTTCTCCGTCTGTTCTTCTGGGAGGCATTCCTGGTGGGCCAGCACTGCTAGTCAATAACTGTACCCTAGATGGAGGATGAGTGCACTTACACCTGACTGGATCTAGAAGCCACCTGGGGACAACGCTTCAGAAGGTTCCCTCTTTCTCACCTTGCTTTATTTTTTATCTTTCTTGCAGACATTAGTGTTTGGCCTACTTTTACTCTGTGTGTGTGTGTGTGTGTGTGTGTGTGTGTGTGTGTGTGTGTGTGTGTGTGTGTGTGTGTTTGTGTGTGTGTGTGTGTGTGTGTGTGTGTGTGTGTGTGTGTGTGTGTGTGTGTAATATGTGACTACCACCCATGTTTTTTAATAAAGTTCAACTGAGGCCAGCTACCCCACAAACCCTTATCTTGCATCTGAACCACTTTTCCCTTTAGCTTGCTAATTTAATTGTCATCAAACAGGTATCTCTGCCTGCCACATCTGTATAATACAATACAGTATATACACTAGAACTATAATGTAAATTCAAATATTTACACTGATACAGTGAAAAAAATCTCCACTGTGCTTGAAACATTTGGTATAAATATGGTGCAGAATATGTTTAATATATATAATATAGCTTAAAAGACTACACTGTGATGAGCATGTGTTTTTCCATCTACCTCTGAGCTAATGCTCATTAATTATTACCACAGTTTCTGTTGTTAACAACTCTGGGTGAAGACAGACCATTTCTTTGATGTAAGAGAGAAGAGAAAGGCCATCAAGAATCCTGCGTGTTGGTGGTCTAGCGGTTTATGGAAATTGCTGGTCTAATGCTCACATTCAAGTATGAAACCAATCAACAATGAGGGCAATGGTAAGAATATTCATTTTGCCACTGGAGATTTAAAATGATTATTATTGGGCTCACCAAACATAGAGGGAGAGAGTGCAAAAAAAGCACAAAGTGCAGCACACACACACACACCTTGAGAGTTGTCAAATGTTGCAAAAGTGTTTATAATCACCAAAGGTCGCAGGTCCGGATGGGTCAAGACATAGCCATTGTTGGTAATAGCAAATGCATAGCCATGGATGCCCAGCTGTGAATTCAGGGATACACACACGCACACCAGACAGTGGACATAATCAGAGACATTGTAAGAATGCATAATCAGCCACACGCTTCCGGGCCTTCTCTTTCAGTTCATTCCCCCTTTTATCTTTTTAATATCAAAGCCCAATCAAGGTTGCTTTGCACAATTTCCTGCTCCTTATGCTCATCCCCGAATCATGATTTAATGCAGCTGTGAGTCAGTGGGAGCCTGGAAAGGCCTCCACACAGAGCAAGGGCCAGCCAGGCCGAGGCACACATGCGCTCGACAGTTTTTCCCGGACATGCAGGTGAAAGGCACAACCTCCCCAAAATAATATGCTTTCAAATGCCTTTCAAGGATTATTTTAAAGCTAAACCTGATAATTTTCTCTTAATGATATGTCCAAAAATTAACCTCTCTGTTCCTGCTACACAAAAAGGGGACTGCTGGGAAAAAAAAGAAGGCAAGGCTGTAATTTTCTCGCCATTCTTTGCCTGAGGAGAGAAAGGCTGGAACAATGAGGGAAGGAAGAGGGAGAGGTTTAAAAAGAAAAAGCCGTCAGTGCTAACAGAGCGTTACACGTGTTAGATTACAGTCAGTGGATGCGCATACAGGGGACCCTCAATCTGCCAAAAATGAAAAGAAGAAAAAAACTAACACACGCGCACCTCAGCACATTTAGTACATGTTGTGCTTGTTCCTGCAGGTGAAATTTCAGTCACATCAATAATTGTATATATTCAAAAGGAACACTTTCCAATAAAGCTAGTAGTTTTTATTAATTACCCACTAAAGCATTATTTTTTATTTACCTAACATGCAACAAATATTGAAAATATTTAAATCTCTGATAAAATTTTTTGAAACTTTTGAAAATCCTGCTTAAACAATTAATTAATATTTTAATGTTTCAGTGTTTCACAGAACTTCCAGGTTCCTCAGAACTAAGTTGAGTTGCATCATTCTAACTAAATCCTTGTACCTTGTATTTGGGTAAAGTCTTCAAGAGCTCAGATACTGGGACATCCGTGCCGACTACGCCAAGTAGAATGCCCCTGTTCTTCTGATAAGGATGACAAAAAGGCATCAGAGAAACAATACGCAACAAAACAAACCACTGTAGTTACCAGACCAGTCACACGACACATGGCCAAGCGACAGGGTTCATACCTGAAGGCCAACAGATAGACATGTCTGAGGAGAGTCCTACTTATTAGGAAAAGTCTGACACGAGCCCACATTTGTTTTACTATACACTATAAATGCACATGTAGCTCTACTTTTTACAAACAAATGCATTTTTTTTTAACAAATTTCTTTAAACAAACAAATAGAATAGCTGGCTCAAAGATGGCAAGTTCACTACCACTGATTCAACATTATACACTGAGCCAACAGACAAATCTATCTGGACAATCTGGACTTTGATAAAAAAGCTTTGTAAACAAGACTGTTTCTACTAAGTCACCGCATCCAAACACAGCAAACAGGGTACGTCAGGATCCAATTACGCCACATCGTTGATCTTGTACTTACAGTCTCATTCTTTGTGCTGAAGACAGGCATTGCCACAGTGGTCACAGGGCTCTGTTTGTCTTCCATCTAGGTGAAAGTCCAGGAAACAGAAAACAGTAAATACAGAGGTTCAACAAAAGGCTGGGGGTGAAAGACAGGAAAGCCGGTAGACGTGCAGGTAAGCGAAACACAAAAAGTACAGAAACTTTTGATTCACTATAATCAAGATATATTGCATGAGAATAGTGTGTGTGTACACAGAGCATAGCAAACGAGTCACATGTACACAGAGCATAGCAAATGACCAAATTATCTTTGTATGGAAAAATTATTTAGTCCATCTCAGATGGGGCACCAAATGTAAAATGTTTTGGTTGTTTGGTTTTTTTCCTTCTTGAGCCTTCATCTACAGTGACCTATTGTGAAACAGCCTTACAACAACAGAATTTAACAGAAGCAAGCTGTGGCTCAGATCAATAAAAAATAATGGAGAGTGAACTAACAATGAGAAAATGAATAAATAAATAAATAAAACTAGTGCACTATTTTTTAATTGAGCTATCATCATTGCTTATGGAATTATAGATCATCAGCCTTTTTAAAGAAGATTATTATATGACAGTGCCAGAATAGCTCTACAAATAAAGCCTTAAATGGCTAAGTGCACCTGACTTTCAAAGAAAGAGAATTGAGGAACACACACACAAGGCACATAAGTAAAACTCACCCTACTTACAGCAACATATGGACCTAAGAGGGCTGTGATCTCTTCAGGATAGAATTAGGGAATATGGGATGCTAAAATCTGCCTTGGCCTTGTAAAATAGAATCAATAAAGCTACTGGCAGCATCTCAGGTGTGAATGTGGCACAGCTGCTAGAGAGCCTGTGCAGTTAGTGTCTGATTACTGATGCAGGCAGGCTTTTCCATAAACTCTAGTGGGAAAAAAAGACTGATCCTCTCTGCGTGTAACGGACGGGTCACGTGAATGTATGTTAAAAAGTGTGCACATATACACATGCAGGCTCACATAAAGACACAGTCCACCAGTCCAAATGACTCAAGGTGCAATCAAAGGGTTTGTTTAACTTCAAACTGCAGACTACTAGTGTAGGGGACTAATACAGCTAATGTTTCAAACAGAAACAATCATACCATCAGATTGTGGGCTTGCAAGCCAAAGATGAACTGTCTGATGAACCATGTTGGGTGTTTAAAAGGAGCAGGATTCTGAATAACCTGTTGCAATAGTTGCTGAATGTGGTGGGACTGAACATCAGGGTCAGACCAAGCACAAAGGCGCATACACCTTAAATCTTGAAAAGCCAAGTACAATCTCATTGTCTCTCAAGTATTTTGTTTCAGGGGTGAGAGATTAAATGAGTCGAACTTACAGTTACAGGGTCAATGAGGATATCAGAGCTGAGTTCTGTCACATACATGTGCAGTCATGGCCAAAGGTTTTGAGAATAGCACAAATTTTGGTTCTCACAAACTTTGCTGCTTCAGTTTTTATGGTGGCAGTTTGCATTAACTCTAGATTGTGAAGAGGGATCAGATGATTTGCAATTAATTGCAGTCATTCCCTGCCAGGAAAATTTACTTAATCACAAAAATTACAGCGTTCTAGCCAATGTATTTCAGCCCTGCCACAAAATGCCCTACTCACATAATTTCAGTGATCTTCTCATTAGCTTTTGAGAAAGGGTTAATGAGGAAAAGGCTGCTGATATCACTCTGTCATGCTGATTAGCAGACTGGTTGCTTTAAAAGGATGTTGGTGCTTGAAGTTCTTCTGTTAACCATGGTTACCTCCAAGGAAACATGTGCAGTCATCATTGCATTACATTGCATCAAACATGGCTTCACATGCAAGGACATTGCTGCTTGTAAGATAGCACCTAAATCAACCATTTATTGAATCATCAAGAACTTGAAGGAGAGAGGTTTGATTGCAGTGAATAAGGTTCCAGGGTGCCCCAGAAAGTCAAGCAAGTGCCAGGAGCATCTCCTAAAGATGATGCAGCTACAGGATCTGGTCACCACCATTGCAGAGCTTGCTCAGGAATGGCAGGTGTGAGTGCATCTGCATGCACAGTGAGGCAGAGGCTTTTGGAGGACGGCTTGGTGTCAAGAAGGGCAGCAAAGAAGCCACTTCTCTCCAAGAAAAACTTGGACAGACTGACATTTTGCAGGAAGTATAGGGATTGGACTGCAGAGGACTGGGGTAAAGATATTTTTTCTGATGAAACCCCCTTTAGACCTTTTGGGACAGATGATTGCCCAGAGAAGAAAAGGTGAGCGGTACCATGATTCCTGTGTTATACCAACAGTGAGGGATTCTGAGACCATTCATGTGTGGGGATGCTTCTCATCCAAAGTAGTGGGTTGGCCTAATCACTGATTAGGCAAAAATGGGTCGCCATCAGTCAAGATTTTGCCCAGAAGCTGATATCCAGTATGCCAAGGTGATTTGCAGAAATCTTTACAAAAAAAAAAAAAAAAAGGTCAGCACTGTAAATATTAAGTCTTTGCTTAAGATGGATGTATTTGTTAATACAAAAAAACTAAGAAATGCTTAAAATTGTACTTCACTATACCATATAAACACCCAAGAAAAGGATCTTAAAAAAAAAAAAAAACTGAGGCAATAAACTTTGTGAAAACCAAAATTTGTGTCAGTCTCAACTTTTGGCCACGACTGTACAGTTATTGCAGAGAGACTAGGCATGAGGAGGCTGGGAGCTTTTATCTTCGGTCCATCAGCTGCCACCATGGAAAGTGGGTCTCTGTGAAAAATGGACTGCCAGTGATCTTAGGTCCCATGGTGCACCAGATTAATAATGGCTGATACAAGAGGGTAAGGCTAAGGCGGTCATCCTCCAAGATAAACGTATAAACTTCATATATCAGTAATATGCATATGAAAGAAGAGGGGTACAGAGAGTGCATTGCAACAGTATTAAAATTTCTTAAACTTTTTGAGATTCATCTGGATTACAAATGATACACAGGTTGCTCCTGGCAGTATTTTTGTTACAAACCAATATGACCAAATTTCATTATTTGTCAGCAGATTAAAAAAAAAAAAAAAAAAAAAAAAAAAAACTAAACTGAAAAACCCTGCTGGTGTAATTATGCAACCCCTTAGGAGAACAACCCCCTGGGAGAACCACAATTAAGTCTGTTGGTATGAGCTTCTACCCACTTTGCACATTTTATGGAGTGATTTTCAACTTATTTGTTCAAGGTTGTTCATGTCAGAAGATAGATGACACTTGTGGAATCTTCACATACTGCCACAGGTTCTTGCCAGGATTAAGATTTGGACTTTGATTTAGCAGTGAAGTTAATCCACTTTTTTTTGTTCAGTTTGTTACTTCGGCCTTGTACTTGGGATCACTGTCCAGGTGAAAGTTCTTACAAGTTTAAAGGTGAAATTACATGCAAGGTTTAGTTTTTAGCAGACTGAAGTAGGATGTCTTTATTAACATTTGTATAGCTCCTTTCTCAGGAGCAAGGATGCTTTACAGACAGATAACAGCTTTTACAAACATACCAATGGCAGCCAATTTGTGCAAAGAGCACTGGGGGGACTGGGGAACTGCAACAGGGAGGAGGTTAAGACCAAGACAGAGTACCATCCATCACTGGACAAACATGCATGCGTTCATACAGTACAATTTAGAATATCCTAACCTGGGCCGAGGGACCCAGAGGAAACCCACACAGAACATGGAAACTTCACCGAGATAGCCACCATGCCCAATATCTTGCAATATTTTTCACCTTTGATCTCTCCTTCAGTTCTAATTAGGTGTGCAGTCCCTGCTGAGGAGAAGCACCCACCATATTTCACTGTTGGAATGGTGTTTGTTAATGGTGTTCAGGAACAGGCAGTGTTAGGTTTGCGCCACGCATAGCATTTTGAATTTTGGCCACAAATCTCCACTGTTGTCTCATCTGACCACAAAACTGACTTTTTAGTTGGGTCATTCTGATGCTTTCTCCAGCCATGATTTGCTCTGTTTTTCTTCAATAATAACTTCTTCCTGTGCAACCTCCATTACTGGCCAATTGTGTGCAGAACTCTGGATATTTTTGACTGCTGCACCTTCACTCCAGTCTCAGCCTCTGAACTCTATAGCTCATTCCAAGAGATTGATTGCCTTTTCCATGGCTTTCCTTCCCATTCCTCTTCTTGCTCTGATGCTGACTTCAAAGGAACAGCTTTGTGATGGAAACGTCTTAGTGGTATAATGCAGTTTAGCATCATTTGTAATGCAAACTTGATCCCTTGCCACAAACATACATACATGTGTGTGTATAGATAGATAGATAGATAGATAGATAGATAGATAGATAGATAGATAGATAGATAGATAGATAGATAGATAGATAGATAGATAGATAGATAGATAGATAGATAGATAGATAGATAGATAGATAGATAGATAGATAGATAGATAAACTACACAAAGTCAGTTCATCCTGGCTGGTGGAAAACAAAGCTAAATGAGCAACAGGATGATGGATGGAGTGGTGAGACGTGGTCGGCGAGAGCTTAGAGGACGTTCCACACTAGCAGCCTCCATTCAAGGAGAGCCATGAATACGCTGGTTATTAATCACAACCTGGGTCGAACTCTTCACAACTCTCACAACATCAGATAGTGCAGGGTTGGCAGCATCGGAGCAGATAGTGTATGACTGCGACATACAATGAGTCAGACACTTGCTGCAGATACCTGCCCTTGAGTCAGATAGCGGCTGATTCTGAATGTACCACAGAATTGGTACATTGCATGGAGGAGTGGCGGAATCACTGCTTCCTAATCCTCAGTGATGAATTAACATCTGTAATGTTAATTTAACTCTTACAGTGCTAATTTGTGTCTAACTAGACTTACAACACTGTGAGTTTGAATTCGATACTGGGGACACTGCCTCGGTCCTCTGAATTTTATTAGTGTGTTAAATAAAAGTATGTGAGGAATATGCTGTTGGGCCCAAATGAATTCTACCAAGAAGAACACAGTGGGTCCAAAGCTATTGAGAAACTCAGGGTGAAGTTCACAAATGTTTCAGTGTGACAGCACAGCAATGTGCACACACCTACAAGAATCATTCAAAAGATGTGAATTGTATTGTATATTTGGTTAAGGAAATATTCCCACCTATATTTTTCAATAAGTCATAAGATAAACACATAGATAGACAGAGCTTGCTAAATTTGCTTTTGCTAGGTAAATAGCTTTCTCTAGGTTGCTAAGATTTTACAAAGTTGTGAAAGCAGGAGAAAGTTCTAAGCCACATGGAAGAAATTGTGGCTAAATAAATTGGTCATTTACTTGACTTTGGAAGGGTATTCATAAGACAATCTGTTTACATTGTGGGTACAAAAGAGCAAGATTAACCTCAAATTTAGATTCCCTGGGGACTTCAGTTGCATTAATGGCATGTCTAGTACAAATATGTTTCGCCACTCTTCCAAGTGGCTTCGTCAGTTCAACTGAGTGCAGGAAATTCATGATGGGGTAATGCAGACTTAATATGCAGTTATCTGTATCAACCAAACATTGGAATTTTATTATTGGTATTCTGTTTCAAAAAACAAATAAACATTTACAATTACTATAATTTCTTACTTTCTCTCTCATACACACACACCACCTACCCCCCCCCCCCGATTCCAAACACACACACACATGCACACACACACACACACACACACACACACACACAGATAGTATGCCTCTCAGCACTATGCCACTTAAAAGAGGCCAGGATAAATACAGACCAAATATACATACAATCTTCTGTCACATAATGGATGACAGTGATGCTCTTTTAAATGCAAAGAGAAATTAGGTGCAAGTGGGGTCAACCGGAATACAGCAAGCAAATGTAGACATGCATATTCTGCAAAACTTACACACACAGTAACCAGCCATGAAGACATCCAGAGTTGCAAAAGCCACAAATGTGGATGGCCAAGATATTAAACAACTGAACACACAAAGCAATAATCAGCCATGAATGCATACATGAGAATGCATACATGAGAGCCATTGCACATGTTCTCTCAAAGCACACATTTACAGCTAGGATGTAGCCCAAGTCTGTGCTGCGAGTGTGCACACGTCAATATATTCAATAAGATTACACTCACAACATAGGAATGGTCTGGATTATACTGTTACCTTTTGAGCCTGAGGAAGCTATACAAAGGATTGGAACAAAACACAGAGACAAAACATCAAGGAAGTCAATTTAAGTGTATGGCTTGAAGGTATACATGTGAAGCAAATAGTCAGTAAATTATGCATGGTATTTCTCAGTCAGTTTTTAAACAAATGTTGGCAAGCCCTTACCTGATGTTAAAGAACATTTAACATAGTCCTTATTGAAATGATTGTATAAATGACTTTCTGTGCAGGTGATGCAGTTGTTAATCACTGTCATTGTCATACAGTAATATGTATGAGTATATATCACTTGTGCAAATCTCTCTAAATCTCTTCACACTAAAACTCATGTACAGTGAAATCTGTTTTTGCATATTATTGTAATGGTAAAATGTATTCAACAAAACAAAAAAACAGTTTCTTCTTTTCTATTTGTGTTCCATCAGGTTTTCCATGCAAGTTATAAGGGTCTCATCTCAAGTCACTGCAACTTGCACTATATGGGAAAAAAAAAAAAAAAACACGAACACAAAACACTGGCTAACAGTGTGATCAAGTCCAAAGGAAAACAGATCAACTGGCACTAACAAGAATTTAATGAAACTATAAACCACCACTTTGAAAAAACAGGAACTTGAAATCTTCATGGACACTGACATGACGTATGTGTGTGTGGGCAGTGGCAGCTCAGTGGTTAAGGTGCTTGAGTTGTAATCAGAAGGCAGCTGGTTCAAGCCCCATCACTGCCAAGTAGCCAGTGTTGGGTCCCTGAGCAGGGCCCTTAACCCTCAGTTGCTCAAGTTGTAAGTCACTTTGGATAGTGTCAGCTAAATGTGTTTGTGCTCTTAACAAATTTCCAGTTGAGCTGTGAATTCTTTCCTCAAATCACAGACAATAAGAACAAAGCATGTACATTATACTAAACAACTGAAGTTATCAGGCTCTCGTCTGTTTGCTGCTAGAGGGTATTAAAGGAGGGAAAGTATTTCAGGAGGCAAGAAGAGTAGGCAGGTGGGAGGCAAACACCAGTTGACAGTGTCTGTGTCTCTCCCAGCCAGCATCTCCTTTTATACGCTTGGACACAGCAAAGAACAATTACAACACACTTCACACATCGCTTGCAAGAAAAATGAAAAGGTCCAATCATTACTGTGAAAGAGCACTGCTAAAATTTGGACAGTGCAAAAGTGTGTGTGTGTGTGTGTGTGTGTGTGTGTGTGTGTGTGTGTGAGCATGTGTGTATGCGTATGGGTGCATTACCTACAGATGATGGATGATAACAGTTGGTGTTGTTTTTTTTGCATTGTTTTTGTATTTAGATGTGAGCTGTAGTAACATTCAACATTTTTATTGGATGGTAGTGGGGTATTCTCAGACCATTTTGGCAAGAAAAACTATTTTAAAATTATGTGTATCCAATGAAAAATGTTTTAATGATGTGCTATTTTTGAGTGGCTGTAGAAGCAATTCTGTATTGTGGCACTATGAACCATGTAACTGACAACATGTTATACCACTCCTAGTTTTTAAACCACGAACATAAATCTACTAAGAACATAAATAATGTTCTCTTGATTTTAACCCATGGCACAAACTTCACTGTTCACTCCCCTCACGCATTTACAGCCTCAATTTTTTAATCTACCGCAAAGCTCGGTTTGTAACTCCATAGTGCACACTCCAATAAATGATAGGGAATAAAACAAATTAGTAATGCATACGTGCATGTAGACAGAACACATCTGATATAGGACTCTGAGTGGACTGGCTACAGTAAGCATTTACAGTTAATCTATGGCAGAGCCTCTAAATCCTAATCCATGTGACTTTTATGCTTTAATACATTTATGCTTTTATGCATCTGATTCAACTCTCTACTTACTTGATACATTAAAATATTTTTAGAGAATTACACTACATTGTACAGTGCAGAGGTTCCAAAGAAAAATAACTGCTTGAGAGGAAAGGCAGTAGCATGAAAGTGTCTGAAAGTGGTTGGGCAAAATTCCCATTTCTCACTCATTCTACATAAATCAGATGTTGCTCATAGAAAGTTCATATTTGAAATCCAAAGGGTGACAGGCAGGGTTGGGCCTGGGCCCACTGCAGTAACAGGGCTCTATAAAAAAATATGTACGCACTCGAGTTTTGCCCTGTTGATGTCTAAGGGAGGTCATTTTTAGCAACATTTGTAACCAAAAAACAAAAAGTATTTGGTTTATATATAAAAAAAAACAAACATTTGATATAAATGCTGAATATATTTTTATGTTTAGCACTGGAATACTCCATTAAGGCAGAATCTTAATTCTACCTGTATGACAACCTTTCAGTGATTTGAACTCACCAGCTGCAAACACCCTATCATTGCACAAATGGAAAATCACTTCAACAGGAAGATGGTGCACAGAAGCATCTATATATGCTGATGTATATACTTTTGACTGGTGCATGTCAGAAAGCCATTTCAGCAACATTTTTTTAGTAAGACTCTGATGGTTTGGTTTATGAAGCTCTCAGCACTACAAAAATATGTGGCACTCAATGAAAATAGTTTATTTTACAATGTTTACAATGTTTCTGTCAAGGCTGGTTTTGCTTTGCCAGCTCTGTCCTGCAGGTTTGTATGCATGTGTGTCCCTTCGGCTGCATGTGTTAATGTTGTCAATATTAAGTCCAGTAATGTGGTGTTACTCACTGTGTTATCGATGTAGGCTTCAGTCCAAACTACATCATGTTCCTGATCAATCACCTTGGGTCTGCTGAGCACATGCAGGTACTCCATCACATTTTCCTGAACATCAGCTAAGGTGGAGATTTGGGTAAAATATCCTGAGAATGAAAATAATAATATATAACCAAATGGAGCAATGGAACAATAAAATAAATATGGAACACAGACCATTGTTTTTGGCCTTTTTTAATCATAAGGAGACTCAAACTTTTGTGTCTGACCATTGATTGGTACTCTTACTTTATTACATAGAATGTTAGATACCAAAATGAAATTCAAACTTGGGTAGCCACAGTTAACCAATTACAGGCAAAGTTCAATATGTGTCCCTAACCACATAGAGAGAGCTTCAAAAGAGAGATTGTAGTGAAGTAAACAGAATTTCCAGAGAGACAGAACATTTCGGACAATGGTTCTTCATCAGCTGTGCAAGAAAGTGCTTCTGAATTAGTAGGAGGAGGATTCACTCCTACTCTCTCTGTATGCTAGGAGGAGCCACTCCTACTGCTAATTCAGAAGCACTTTCAGAAGCACTACTGCTATCAGTATATATATATATATATATATATATATATATATATATATATATATATATATATATATATATATATATATATATATATATATATATATATGCTGCGGGTCAGATGGGACACACCCTGAACCCTGAGCTGTAGCAGACTACCAAGATAAACTGAAGTACCTGAAAGGCTACTGGACGTTGTGAAAGATTAACAACTCTGGCAGCTCTAGCTAACATCCAAGAAAGGGTCTCAAGCATGAAGAACATGACAGCTCCAGGCCCATGCCTACTGGCTGAAGAAGCTGACTGCTCTCCATGAGCACCTAGCAGCACAAATGAACCAGCTGCTTATGGATGGAACCCACCCTGAATGGTTAACTGAAGACCGGACAGTCCCCCAGAAAGGAGGTCCAACATGGCGGGGCCCAGAATACTTGAGGCTGTATAACATCGACAGGATTCTAGGAGCCTTCATCAAGAACTCGGTAGAGCTGTGGAGGACAACCACAGGGCCAACTTCAAGCCAATAGCATGCGTCACCATCAAGTGCAGGATTTACCAAGGAGAAGCCCTGTCCCTGCTGCTGTTCTGCTGAACCCCCAGAGTGTGATCATCAAAAAGAGTGGCTACAGATACTGGCTACAAAATGCATCAACCATCAGCCACCTACTGTAGATGGCTGACATGAAACTCTATGCTATAAGTGAATTAGTGACTCACTAATTCACTACCTTGGAATCCCACAGGCAAATGGGAATCATGAAGAAGCCACAAGGAAAGCAGCTACAAATACCTACAAAGAGTCCTGCAAAGTCCTGCAAAGTCCTGCAAAGTCATGCAAAGTCATGCAAAGTCCTGCGAACTCAGCTGAATAGGAAAAACAAGATCTCAGTCATCAGGTACCCCGCTGGCATAACAAGCAGATATCAAGACAAGGAAACTTCTAACAATGCATGCAGGGTTTCATCCCAAATCCAGCACTCTGAGGGCCAAGGACTAGTGAGCATCAGAGCAACTATCCAGGAAGAAACAACCAAAATCTAGGAATACACCAGTATAATGCCCCCAAGTGACAAAGTGCTTAGAGAGTACCTCAGACAGCAGAAACCTGAGGAGGATGCAAATGAGGAGGAGCAGGGTCCATCATGGGAGGAAAAACCACTGCATGGTATGTACCACCAGCAGATAGTGGAAGTAGCGGATATGGAGAAATTCTACCAATGACTGGAAAAGGCTGGATTAACAGACAGCATAGAGGCACTAATCTTGGCAGCACAAAAACAGGCGCTAAACACGAGATCAGCAGGGAGTACATGGCACATCATAGCCAAGTGGATGGCAGTTTACAGAAATATCTGTGCCGAGTACAGGCTGGAAGTTCCAAAGGTGGTAGAAAATGATTGTGCTAAGATCTTATGGAACTTCCAGATACAGACAGACAAGATAGTAATGGATAACCAACCTGACATAGTAGGGACATAGTGATAGATGTGGAACTCCTGAGTGATAGCAACATCAGGAAAAAGGAACATGAAGAAATGAGAAATAACAAGGACTAAAGGAAGAGATAGAAAAGTTGTGAGTGATGAAGGCAACTGTGGTCGCCTGTGCTCCACTAAGGGTTGTAACCTCCAAACTGGGAGAATTGCTCCGACAGATACCAGGAACAACATCTGAGATCTGTTGTCCAGAAAAGTGCAGTCATGGGAACAGTTAAGATACCACACAGGACTCTCAAAGCTCCCAGGCCATTTAGGTTTTATATACATATGTATGTGTGTGTGTGTGTGTATATATATATAAACCTTAATGTGTAAATTTTGTTGATAACTTGCATGTGTGACCAAACATTGTTAGAGAAATGATCAATCTAGTCACATCAGCTTCTTACTGGTTTATTTACCCTTGGACAGGTTCAGGTAGGATAAAAGCAGAGCAGTGCTCTAGTATGAAATGCTACATTATATGCAAATAATGACAAAATATGGTAACATCTACTGATCTATAATAAAGTATAAATGTCGGTTCGAGGTTAAAGGAGTATAAATAGACTAAATAAATATTCCTTATTTCCCAGACAAGGTCTCCCTATGCAAAGCCTGTCTGAGTGGAAAAGCAGTGAAGCATTTACATCAGGAGAAGGCATCAGAGAGGACGTGCGGAAATTGATTTTCAGGTTTGCTATGCTGGGCAACACTTTATACACAACAGGCACAAAGAAATGCCTCAGACACTTAAAAAGCACATGCCTGAACACAGGCTGGCCTCACACAGATGCAGGTACATGCTCAGCACGTAGTGCCCAAACCTGCAAAGTATCTCTTCAGTGAAATGCACAAGATCTGTACCACTTGGCCTGGCATTTGAACATAAGTATATGTATGATGATTTGAACATGATAACTACATACACCTATACACATAGGCTAGGTTTCCACTGAGGTTGTTCACATTACGCATTTCTGCTTAGTGACAGCCTTTATTGGCTCAGCACAAAAACATGGCAAAAGTTTAGCTAGATTGACATTAACATGTTATCCGACATTTTTAACATTTTATTATTCAAATATTTGCATTTTGGAACAAATAGTACTGGAATAGCCCAACAATAAAATATTTTATATATTGCAATAAATCAATAGATAGAATAAAAGTTATTCTAGGTGATGAATTGAACTTTTAACTAGTGAATTTAATCTACATTAACTGAATAAGTAGTCCATGCACTTCCTCATTTAAGTTTCACTAATAGCTCAGTAAAGGCACAGATCTAACATGAAATGCAGTTTCTTGACATTCTCTGTGGTCTCTATTTTTTTAAAAAAAGTATAATTATTTTTAAAAAGTATAAATGAATAATAATACATGATCTACCATTTTCAATCTCTCTCTCTCTCTCTCTCTCTTTATATATATATAAAGATATTATATATATATTATTATATAGATATTATATATATTATATATATAGAGAGAGATATTAGATATTATAGATATTATATATATTATATAAAGTTGACTTCAGATATTTAAATAACCACACCGAGCTTTAGAACTTCAGCATCTGTCCTTTATACATGTTAAACTGCTGCCATTATCAAGCTCATTTCACAAGGCAAGACCCAGATCATCTCTTGAATATGCAGCATGACTGTCTAGGAGAATATCCAAACTCATTTTTATCTGTACACACCATCTGTACAAACTCATTTTTATCTGTACGCTCCTTTAGCAAACAAAAAGACAAAAATATTTTGGTAATTGGTGTGGTCTTGTTGGCATATTGTGGTTTGGCCATTCCCAAGTGGTGGCAAGTTCTTTAATCCATCACTGGTGGTGAGGAAAGAACCCACTCCCTGTCAGTCTTATCAGAGATTGCATTTTACCAGACAACAGTTTGAACATACCTACTCTTTGTTTACTATTTTCTACATTTTAAGAAAACAGTGAGGGAATCAAACAATGAGATGACACACAATTATACTGTTAAATACTGACTGTCTTAGATTTTAGATTCTTTAAATTAGCCACCCTTTAACAGCAGCTTTGAATGTTTTTGGTGTTCTTTTAACCAACTTCATGAGCTAACACCTATGATGCTTTTCTATCAGTCTGAGGAAGTAAACGTCTTAATAAAATTATTTGATGAGTGACGATTTAATGTTATTTTTAGCAACTTTAAATATTCCATTTTATCTTAGAATTAATTTTATATATAAAACATCGGATTAAAATGCTTAATTAAAAAATGCTTCATTCGGTCAAGTGTGTCTAAACGTTTGATTGGAATTGCATATATAGGTAGTAAAGATTGCACTATAGTGCCCAAGGGTTCCAGAGAAATAGGATGTTTCGAATACAGAGCCTCTGATGGGAGCCTAAACTATGGGCTGGCCCTGTCACCAACACATACACACACAATTTTGCTTTTAGTACACTGTATGACATGCCTCTGCAAATCCCTTTGCTTGAGTCATTTATTCGCATTAAATCCCAGAAAACAGGGGACCAAACAAATCATTTGTATAACCATGCCGACCTCAGCAACTGTGACCCTACTCAGGCTGGCAAGCCATTAGATGCATTGTTGCCACCAATATGAACATATGAAAGAAAAATCATTTATTGACACACAATTTTCCCTTCTCCTCCTCTCCCTTAACGAGCCTGTCCAAATGTTTGCAGAGTGCCGTGACGGGAAGGGAAATTGAGGAAGCCCAACCTTTGTTAGCGCATGCCATCCATTTCAGATTATCAGCAAAGGCAGACTCCCGCCCAATCAGGTAAGGGAATATACGGACCTGTGGAGAGAGAAACAGATATTAGCCATCAGTCATTTTTAATCGCCTCGGATAACTCCAAAGCCTGCTCGCTCAATAGCAGATAAGGCTGTAGTTCCTCCATGCGCTATCTGCAGTTGATTAGTTTGGTGTTCATATAGAATTTATCTCTTAGCTTTTTTAATGCACCTCTCAGTTAACAAATGAGAGAGTAAACTTAGCATGATTATAACATTTAAATGCTAAGCACATGCTATCGGAGATGGAGCAAAGCAAAATTCAGGATTAGCAGTCATTTATTCAAGAGACTAATCAAGTTATTATTTCTTTTTTACAAAACTGAAAAATATAAATACATATGATCATGAAGCTTAAGCATCAATAATACAATCAGATTTTGAATATTTCATGTTTATATTTTAAAAATCTGCTAAAATGACAGGTTTCTATACTAGCTGGAAAAATACACTTTATGGACAAAACTATTAAGACAGCCCTGTTAGTCACGTGATTCAATCAGTCCAATTGCCACAGGTACATTTACAAACGCTATCCAAAGCAACGTACAATTATGACTGAGTACAACTTGAGCAATTGAAGTTTAAGGGCCTTGCTCGGGGACCCAATAGTGGCAACTTGGCAGTGGTGGGGCTCAAAGCAGCAACCTTCTGATTACCTTAATTAATGAGCTACCACTGCCAGGTAAACTTAAGCAGCTAGCCATGCAAGATAAAATCAAGCACCTAGCCATGCAGTCTGTCTTTACAAACATTTGTGAAAGAATGCTTTGTTCTAAAGAGGTCACTGAATTCTGGTACTGTAAGTGTGGTACTGTAATATGATACCACCATTGCAAAAAGTCAGTTTGTGAAATTTCTTCCTGCAAGATATTCAATAATCAACTGTGAGTGGTATTATTGCAAAGTGGAAGCCTCTAGAAGCCACAGCAACTCAAGCATGAATTGGGAGACTATGTAAAGTTACAGAGAAGGTTCGCCTAATGCTGAGGTGCATAGTGCATAAAAGTTGCCAAAAGTTGACTCGATAACTGCAGAGCTCTGAACCTCCTCTGGCATTAACATCAGCATAAAAACTGCTCTGGGAGCATCACAGCATGGGTTTCCATGGCTGAGCAGTTGCAGTTGCATTACATCACCAAGCACTATGCGAAGTGTTAGATGGAGTGGTGTAAAGCATGCCGCCACTGGACTGTGGAGCAATGGAAACATTCTGTGGAGTGAAGAATCATGCTTCTCTATGTGGCAGTCTGATGAACAAGACTGGGTTTGGTAAATGCCAGGAGAACATTACCTACATAACTGCAATGTGCCAACTGTAGTTTGGTGGAGGAGGGATAATGCTATGGGGTTTTTCAGAGGTTGGCCTAGGCCCCTTAGTTCCATTGAAGGTAAATCTTAATGCTTCAGCCTACCTAGACCTCTGTTTTTAGACCTCTGTATGCTTCCAATTTGGGAACAGTTTGGGGAAGGCCCTTTTCTGTTCCAGCATGTCTGTGCCCCAATGTACAAAACAAGGTTTATAAAGGCATGATTAGGTGAGTTTGGTGTAGAAGAACTCAACCCCATCAAATACCTTTGGGATGAACAAGAATGAAGATTACTAGCCACACCCTCTCGTTAAACATCAGTGTCTGACCTCAAAAGTGCTTTTCTTGATAAAGAGGCAAAAAAATCACACTCTTGTAGAAAGCCTTCCCAGAAAAGTGAAAGCTATAGCTGCAAAGGGGGGAATAACTCTATATTAATGCCTATGGATTCAGAATGGGATGTCATAAAAGCTCCCGGAGGTGTAATATGTGAGTGTCCCAATACTTTTTGCCCATATAGTGTATCGGAAGTATGAAACCCATGCTAAAGCATGGTCACATCTGGCTCCCTCCCAGCTGCCAAACCTGCTGCATGTATTTATAGGTGTGATGTGAAGATGTGTGTTGGGGATGGCTTGAAGGCACTTTTTAGAGGTGGCAGAGTTACCAGATTGTGGCTTCTGTCTGTGTGGTTTAAGGGTTATAAGGGTGCCTGGGGGAACACAGCCTCCCTCCTCACCACAGCTAAGCTTCAGGCCATCAGGCACCAGTCCAGCATGGAGTTCGAGCATAAAGGTGTAAAGGGCAAGGTCTGAAAGAAAAACTGTCCTGCGTGATCATCTGTGGGGATTGTTGATGTTCATAAATAAGTAGAATTTTTCATGATTCGCTTTGTTTTTGTTGATCAGATATGGTTTTTGTTGTGTGTAGACAAATGTGGATATAATATTGGTAAACAAAATATTTAAGCATTTCAAATGGTACACACTAGGAGTCCAAAGCCTATTGTGAATAAAAAAAACTGCATAAATGCATAAAAAGTATTACATTTCTCTTAATGGGGTTGAACAAGACTGAAACCTAAATTATCTAATAACTGTAAACACATTGTCATTTATGTTAAAAATGCAGTTATGTTTTTGTTTTAAAAGCATGTTAACAAATTCCGTATAAAAGACAAAGTGCAACGCTATCACACCGAGTATTACTGTCATTAGTTCTTTATCTCTCATCCTGTGTATGTGTGTGGAGAATGTGTGGGTGAGTGTGTCTGTGTTTTGTAGCTTTCTCTAAGAACTCCTACATTTCAGTGTACTCCTACCTTTAGGTCTTATTTCTGAGAGCAATACTGTCATAAGCAGTTGGCCACCATGTGCCTAAACAAACACATCATATGGCCAGCCATTGCACAACAAGCCAAATGAAAGTTCCAGAAACTCACAGATAAAAAGAAGGTTAAGCAAACCATAGCTGCACAGCAAACAGAATACCTAGCCACTTAAAAGAGTGTCATGTTAAACCACCTAGCAAATGCCAATGTCTTAGAAATTACATTTTCCGAACACCCTATGATGACCAAAGAATGGCAACAAGTTAGAAATGATCTGACAGCTCTCAGTTCTGGGTGGTTTCACTCGGTACAATCCCAGCAGACCCAGCTGGACATTTTCTTAGAGTTCTCTGCCAACTGCACACTTGGCTGTGCAGCCACATTTAAAGCCTTGATTTTAACTTTTACTCACCATTTGGTTTTCCACTGTACATCTACTCAAGGCTGTGCTGTGTTATATAACATTTTCAAATATGGTTTGTGTGCTTCACCAATCAGTGATCTGCACTGGCTGCTTCCAGCTCATTCTGCTTGGTACCTCAGCATGAAGGGTACTCATTTACTGTGGGAAGTATGCTAAAATGCATGATCATGGATATAAAACTATACCTAGATGCCCAGTAAAAAATGACCATAAGTCCATGATACTCTGTTCTGGCTCTGAAATCCAAATCCGGTCTACATTTTTGTAATCACTGAACAATTACTTCAATTGATGGGCCACTGTGACCTTACAGCTGACTCCTAGGTAAGAACAGGGTAGAAATTCTGCTGTAACTGGACCTTGAAGAACACAGATTGACAACCATGGCTCAGGGCTAGGCAATATGACGGTTCTACATAAAACCAAATTTTAGAATTTTAGAGCTCTCCTGAACAATGTGTGGGGTGATCATCCTTTGGAATGATCTGATATCATTGGGCTAATAATAGCACTGTGATTAATTATCCACTAAACTACATCTGATCGGTGGACTGAGAAGCTGTACACAGAGTAGACAGTGAAAAATTCCTGAGGCTTTTATAAGAAATGAGTAATATATATGTCTGTACCCTAACCAACCTCGTTTCATCTTAAACACACTTTGTTGCAGTTTTCAGTAATATTATTTGCAATAGATAGACAGATTTATGCCTTAATGCAAACATACACATATACACTACTGAGCAAAAGTCAAGCAGTAGAAACACAGATAAAGGTAGTTGCAGTAGATATAACTGCACACACTAAATGCTCAGAAATGAATGGAACTAACCAGTGGTGCTCTTCTAGCACATAAACATAATGGCTGCCATGCACTTGTGCATACACACGAGAACCCTGCTGTGAGCTCTTGTGACCTCTGTTGCGATTCACTGACCCACAGCTCCTCTGAGTGTCATGTCCAGATGGGTTGTCTCCGCTTCATTATGCCCTGGCCGTAGGGAGCTCTGTTCCCTTTTCACAAACTCACACAAACCCACACATGTACCCCGATACAGCTTCAGGAGGCACTGTGGTACGCATTGAGAAGTGCGGGTCTTTAAAGAGTCCATTGTCGATGGAGAAATACTCAAGAAATTGCTAAGCTTGAATAGAATAATGGTGCTCACAAAGAAATATAGTGATAAGAACAATATTAAAAATAATTGTAATATGGAATTTAGCAGTAAAACGGTGCTTCATTACAGCGAGGAACCCTGGTGGTCTGGCACAACAGCAGTGCTGGATCTGATGAATATGGTGATCTTTGGAACATGTTGAGGGAAGTAGAGCTGCTTGTCCAAGTCTGTTGCCAGCTGCCTGCCTTAATATGTTAATATAGCCCAAAGCTGCTTTAGGTGTGGAATTCTGCTTCTCTGGTGAAGCTGATGACTTGCTTCCTGAGCCTCACTCCTTGGCTGCTGTCTGTTGATAGCACTGCAGATGGCCTTCGTAATAATGCTGATCACTCAGTCATGCTGCCAATGAGACCAGCTTTCCCACAGGGCCTTTGGAGCTGAAAAGGTGTTTGAGGGTCTCCCTTCAAGGATCTATCATATTTAGTGGATTCTCTCCAATCCCACCCACCAGACCAAATACTAAATGGCTCTAAAATAAGTTAGGGAAGGCTAATGCCAAAAAAAACAAAGAACAGTTGGGTAATATAAAATAAAGATTTAAATTAACATTAGAAAAAGTAAATGGATATAACAAAACATTAAACCATAGTAAAAATAGCTTTTCCAACTTACAAGAAAAAACAAAGAGACTAATCTGTTAGGTTCATCAATCAGTTCCCCAGCAGAGTAAGCCCACAAAGATGCAAAAAAAATCCATTTTCTAGATTCTACAAAGTGTGCAATCTGCTGATCCACACAATTATGGTATAAGCTCATATATACCAATTAGCTTTACTGTACACCTCATATTAGCTACGGAGATGGAGAGACAGTCACAAAGAAAAAGATGCATTGTGGTTCTGCTCAGCATAGGTCTATCAGTGCAATGTTCCTTTGCGATCTTGGCATGCATCCTTCCACCTTGTCTAGGCACCTTGCTACCTTCTCTCCACTATTCTGCTGGGGCTCGTCTCCTATACGGCTGTGCAAAACTAGCTGCTTCCATTCTCATACACAGATACTCTCTCCATGGCAGAGCCATGACTCCACTTGCTCCACCCTGACATCAATTCTCCACTTCCTGCTGGGTATGAATATATGTGTCCTGGACACTTTGGGGTCACATGACTTTGGAGCAACCTATAGTGTAACACCTCCTGAAGTGAAAGACTAAGATCTGTCAGTGGTGTTCATGAGGAGTCTCAGTCTTTGCAGATGTTTCCATTCTGCTCAAGTGGTCTGGCAGACCTAGCTAATAATCTTCTTTCTATTTTACTGGTTGACTCTCATTTCTAGGTGTATAATGATCATTACATTTTATGACACCTTTCATACATAAAAATGAGCAAATAAATTCACACATTAAATTTGCCAATAAAATGCACACATTAAATGTGCAAATAAAACACACAAATTGAAGAAAACTAAAAAAGGCTAATTTAGACTGGACAAAGAAAGAAAAAAAGACATAAAAAAAGACGAACAAGCAAAAATATTTGTAATGGAAACAGAATATGCCAGTGAAAAGTATGTTTTAACAATGTTATCAGTGACTGATAAATTTTCATTGTCAAATTGTCAAGAGAAAATGTTTGACACAGTTGAGCAGGCAGAGGTTATCTTTGGCATATAAAAACTAAAGGCTGCTTTAACTTGGAGACTGAAAGCTCAGAGATAAATAAACATCCTCAGTAAAAATATCATGCTGACAGGTACATGTCTGCAAAAGAGCTGGAACATCTTCACTGGTACTCATATTCTTTGTGGATAGTTTTGCTTGGAGACATATCTCTGAAGCTCTTCCCCAAGCTTTTTCCATGTTTCTCCAAGAGACTGGCATGACTTTGAGCACAAATATTTATAATGGAAATAAAATATGCAAATTAATGACCTCTTCTTGCTTGGAATCCTTACCCAGCCAATCATCATCTCCTGTCCCAGATGAATCTGTCTGTCTCTGGGCGCAGCTCCATTGTTACTGTTTTATCTATGGACAGGTGACTAGAGTGAGTAGGACCATTGGGGAGATGGTGCTGCTATAGTGAGGTTTTTCACCTTCACTCAGACTTTCAGTATGAAACATCTGGAGTATGTGGTTGCTTACTGTGCCACCTTCACTTCCAACAACAGCACATGATGTGGTGGGCTGCGGTATTGTGTGACCACCACTGCATGCTGTAGCGTTCACCACTACAGTCAGAAGAGCCCAGAAGAACAGGGGTGACCAGGTGATGTCTCTGGTATTCCAAGATTTAATTTTAAATTTGAAAGTTACTTTTCCAAGGACTGAACTAAAATAAATAGTATTCTACATTTTCTACTCCATATTTATACTGAGATTGCAAACTGAGTACAAACATGTAATCAGATCATTCAAAAGATTTTTCAAGCTGAATTTAACCTTAGAGGCACACCTGAAGTTGTACCCAACCTATTAAAGTCACAATTAAAAAACTTTTCATTCTTTTTCCCCTCTCTCTCTCTCTCTCTCTCTCTCTCTCTCTCTCTCTCTCTCTCTCTCTCTCTGTCTCTCTCTCTCTCTCTTTCTCTCTCTCTCTGATGTAGTTATGTTCACATTCTAAATAGAGTGAGATCTCAGAGGTCTGCAGCCTTCCTAAGCCACAGAATGGAGCACACTTACAAAGACAACTCTAGTCTTCAACACTGCTCTCCACACAATTATGTTTTTTATTTAAATACTATGTGCCCTATGAGCAATATTAAACACAATGTACCAGCTTCTACTGAAAATAGAATAAAAGAGAAGTTGAACTATAACTATTATCTAATAACAAGTGATGTTACTTTTCGATTGTAGACAGAATTAAATTGATGAACACAAAGAGAAAGCCGACTGACTAGGTACAACTCCTCGCTGCATAAAGGATAAAGGGGCATTCCTGCATAAGATATGAGGGGCATCTTAAACCATTAGCACAGATGCGCCATTAGCACTGAGCTAGCACAAATAATAGCCCACAGGTGCGATGGGAGGAACTGGGTGGAGGACAGCTAGAGAAAGAATTGAAGCCATTAAAAGTTAACACATTTTTCAGCCCAAACTTCCTAAAAGTATGACTCCCTCTTTTCACAGCAGATAGCCATGAAAGATTTCTAAAGTTTTCATACTATATTGACTGTGTTTAACCTCAGAGCACACAAAATGTCCATATACAATTTTTAAAATGTGGATGGATAACATAGTGTTTGGTATGTGTATAACCAAGAAGACTAAGACAGATTAAAGTATGTAGAATTCAGTGATACTCAGTAGCATTCACTGTTTAAAAACTGTAATAAAATGCATGAGTGCATAATAGATACAGAGGCTAGGAGTCATAAGTATACAATACAGTCAAATTATTGGTAGGTCAGCCAAGAAGTCTTAGGAGCTTTAATAGAATTTGGTACAAGGTTCTTCACCCTGCATGATACTCAGTAGTCAATGCTCTTTCAATCTGAAAAAACAAAGCAAAAAAAAAAGGTGGCTGCTCCAGATGCTGGGGTGGTTGCTGGATGTTTGGCGCTCTTGGCACTATTGGAATTGGCAATGGGTAATGTAATCCTTAATCCAGGTTTCTGGTTAACAGGAACATCAAGATGAAATAAGGGAAGCTAAATTGTTCCCTCTGCTGACAGAGACAAAGCAGTATTATTACCTCCAAGCTCTGCTTTAAATAGTGGTTTTGAACAATGGAGGAACTGCCCCACACGACAAACATATAGAGTGTACCGTTGGGTAGAAACCCTATTGGAATGCTGAAATCTTCTAAGGTCCAGTACCTCCATGACAAAAGGTTTCTCTATGATGAGATGGAGAACTCTGGATTAACCCAAAATTACTTACAGTCCAATCCTGTAGCCTAAATAAACAGGAATATCTTAAAATAACACATTTGGCACAGGTTAAAACTTTTGTTTACAGTTAGCCTCTCCATGAATTGACTCTAATTCTCTTTTGTTATTTTATTGTGTCATTTTTCTTCATCTTTTAATTACTCTTGTCTTGCTTGGTTGCATAAATATTATGTAGCGATCTCACTGGATATCAGTATAAACTAAGTACTGATTTAATAAATGTCATTAAATGTTAAACTATGAGTCTGGCTTGTGTTACCTCTATGTTTCAGAAAGTAGGGACTTCTCAACACCTATACCAACAACATAAGACAAAGGTTGCCTTTAGATGTGTAGGGCTTTGAAATGTTGTGTGAAAGATCCACTAGCTGTGTTGTGTCTACCCATACCAACTAAGGGATACAGAAAGTGGGATGTACTGATCTTCAAAGCAGGACAGTCAGTTGGGGGAGTTCTCCCCCTTTATTATATATAGAAAAAAAGCACAAGGGATATAGAAGAACTTTTCTTGCACAGTTGATGAAGGACCTCTGTCCGAAAGGTTCTGTTTCTCTGGAAACGCTGTGTACTTTACTACAATTTTGAATGTATATATATTCCCCACTTGCCTTCTAGATGGTCTTTTTTCCTTCAAGCTCAGGTTCTCTAGGAACTTGAGAGTCCTGCCTAGTATCTTAGCTCTTAGTACTGTACGTTTCTAAACTGAGATCTTGGATATAGTTCCTGGAATCTGCTGAAGATCCCATTTAACCAGTTTGGGGGTCACAGCCCCTAGTGCTCTGATTACAACGGGAACCAAAGTTGCCTTCACCCTCCACATCCTTTCTAGCTCTTCTTTTAGCTCTTGGTTTTTCTCAAGCTTTTTGTGTTCCTTGTTCCTGATGTTGCTATCACTCGGGATTGTCACATCTATAACTACGGCCTTCTTCTGCTGTTTATCCACCACTACTATGTAAGGTTGGTTAGCAATCACCATCTTGTTTGTCTATATCTATATCCCACAGGATCTTAGCATGGTCATTTTCCACCACCACTTAGACCTTGGAATGTCCAGCCGATACTCTGCACAGATATTTCTGTATACTATGCCAGCCACTTGGTTATGGCATTCCATTCCTTGCTATCATCTTGCATCCTGCTGTTATGTGCTGGATTATCTCAGGGGCATCTTTGCACAACCTGCATCTGGGATCCTGCCTGGTATAGTAGATACCAGCTTCTATTGATCTCAAATTCAGACATTGTTCCTCTGCTGCCATGATTAGTGACAAACACCTCACTATTCCCCGGAATTACAGAGATCTGGCACAGGCATTCAGTCCCACTAAGGCTACACAGCTTCCACCCATCATGACTGGGATTGTGCCATCACTCTCAAGGAGGGAGCCATCTTTCCCAGGTGTAGAATCTACAATCTCTCAGAGGAGGATGAGCAGACAATGGGACAATACATTAAGGAGTCAATGAAGCAGGGGTAGATTTGTCCCTCCACTTCTCTGGCCTCTGCCAGCGTCTTTTCCGACAAGAATAAGGACGTGGCCTTGAGACCTTGTGTAGAGTACCAAGGGCTCAATGAACTGCTTGTGCAGTACCCTTATCCTCTTCCCCTGGTCAGGTTAAGGTGCTCATAATCTCATAAGGATTAGGAACGGCGATGAATGGAAGATAGCCTTCAGCACATCCTCAGGGCATTATCAGTATTTAGTCCTGCCATACCGTATAGTCACAGTTCCCTCTATCTTCCAAGCATTCATAAACGAGGTCCTAAGGGAGTTTCTGGGCAGATCTGTCGCTATCGACGACATCCTGATCTATTCCTCCTCCTGGGACCAACATGTGCGTGATGTGCAGGCTGTCCTCCTTAACCTCTTGCAGAACCTCCTCTACTGCAAATTAGAGAAATGTGAATTCCACCGCAGAGAGGTGGATTTTCTAGGTTACATCATCCAGGAGGGCAATGTAAAGACCACAAACACACAAGGAATTACAGCGATTCCTGGGGTTTATGAATTTTTATAGGCAGTTTATCAAGTCCTTTAGCACGTTGGCTAGGCCGCTCACAGATCTGCTTTGGGGACAGGCTAAGCAGATAAAATGGACCGCTGAGGCGGAAAGGTCTTTCGAGGAGCTCAAAACCGCCTTCTCTACTGCTCCGGTGTTGCAGCAACCGGACCCGGAAGCCTTTCGTGGTGGAAGTAGATGCGACAGATGTGGAAGTAGGCACTGTGTTATCCCAATGCAATGGAGAGACAGGAAGGCTGAAGCCCATAGCCTACTTTTCCCAAAAGCTAAGCCCATCAGAGAGGAATTATGGGGTAGGGGATAGAGAACTCCTGGCAATGAAACTCGCCTTTGAGGAATGGAGACATTGGCTGAGGGAGCGCGACACCCCTTCACGGTAATCACTGACCACAAAAACCTGGAGTGCCTCCAGATTACCAAGAGGCTGAACTCCTGGCAAGCTCTTCTTTTCAAGGTTTGTTTTCTGCATCAACTATAGACTGGGAGAGAAGAGCGTAAGGGTGGACGCACTCTCCCGGCAACACAACGCTGAAGCCCAGTCGACCAACCTGGAGCCAGTTCTCTCCCCCTCTTGCTTCTTCGCATCGCTTAGGTGGGATCTCGATCAACAGATAGAGGCAGCCAATCCCCATCCACACTGTCCACTCAACCGACTCTACGTGCCACCCAGACATCGTAGAGCCCTTATCGCATGGGCACACACCTTGGTGGGAACGGGCCATCCGGGGTCTTCGCGCACAGCACAATTAGTAAGCGCAAGCTACTAGTGGCCAGCCATGAATGAGAACGTGGTGAGCTACAATGGCTTTGTGCGCAGACTGTGCTCGCAGCAAGACGCTGCGCACCCCACCTGCAGGTAAGCTGCATTGCGGTGGATTCTGTTACTGACATGCCTGTATCTGAAGGTAACATGGTCATTCTGGCAATAGTGGACAGATTCTCTAAGATGGTACAGTTCATTCCTTTGGCAGGTCTACCAACAAGGTGCTTGAAACATTCCTCAGAGATTTTGATCCATGTTGACATTATAGCATTGCACAGTTGATGCAGATTTGTCATCTTTCACCACATCCCAAAGGTTCTCTATTGGATTGGGATCTGGTGACGGTGGAAGCCATTTGAGTACAGTGAACTCTTTGATATGTTCAAGAAACCAGTTTGAGATGATCTGAGCTTTGTGACATGGTGTGTTATCCTGCTGGAAGTAGCCGTCAGAGGATTGATACACTGTGGTTATAAAGGGATGGACATGGTCAGCAACAATACTCAGGTAAGCTGTGGTGTTATAAACATGCTCAGTTGATATTAAAGAGCCTAAAATGTGCCAAGAAAATGTCCCCCACACCATTACACCACCAGCAGCCTGAACCATGTATGTAAGAATTCTTACATTTTACCCTGGCTAAATATATCTTTACACTTACACTTACACACACACTTACACACACACACACACACACACTAAAAAAGGTAAGCAAGGGAGACAAAGACAGGGAGATTGAGAGAATCAATCCTTGTATACCAATTTTCAAAGCTGGACAGGTGGGGTGGGTGGAAATTGTTCCCCCTTGTGGGTCTATTCTGTTTCCTCTCAGGTTTCATTATAAGACAAAAGTCATTCTAGTCTCTCTCTCTCTCTCTCATGCATATATATATATATATATATATATATATATATATATATATATATATATGCATGTATGTATATGTGTATGTGTTTAGGATGGGGGGTGGGGATGTTTAAGATACCCCTGATAATCCCCTTGGGAACAATGTAGAAATAACCTGCTAAATATATCTCCATTCTTACACACACACACACACACACACACACACACACACACACACACACACACACACACACACTGTCTTTCTTACTCACTCTCTCTCTCTCTCTCTCACCCTTTTTTATGAGAGAAAGAGAGAGAGAGAAAGACAGGGAGCGTGAGCAGATGTTGTCTGATATTTAAAAGAATACAAACTTTCAAAGCAGAGCACAATACCTTGCTGTCTCTGAATCGCTGTCACTCCATTGATCAAACAATACACATATAAAAAAACAAAAACTTCTGTTTTCCCTTGCTTCCAGCACAGAATCATATATATGACAACTTTCTGCATATTAGTACATTATTATTACATTGGTACATTATCCTTTTCTATTTTTTAATACCTAAAGATGAGAAAATGAAAATTACAATGAGATAATTCCAGTAAGACATTACTTCTTTCCCTATTGTTATGCTGTATTATTCTACTGTACGGTGCTGGAAACATATAAGCAAAAGTGTGGACTTTTCTATATATCTTTGGACTTCATTCCATTAAACCAAGATTGAGCAAAATAATGTTTTATGTATATGCTTATCTAATATAAGAACCTCCACAGTACAAACAGATTATTGTAGATATCGAGTGTGGGAACATAGAACATGTCGTTCCCCATTTTCAGAAAGGTTTTTATGAGACTGAACTGAATCACTTGTTATAGCATTCGTTTCCTTTATTGGATTCGCCTGAGCAGATCAGGCTGATGTGATTCTGGTGTACCTGTATTAAATCAAGAAGCCATCAACCAGGACTGCTTTAATCCCATTAATGATCTGGTAATAGGAGAGTAAATAGCAGATATACGTGCAGAGAAGGTGTTGCACTTGTCTAACCATTTAAGAACCTCCAGAATTTTGGATTAGTAATTAGCTTGATGGATCATTTAAAGTCCTTAAAGCTTTGCAAAGTCCTTGATCATTACATTACACTTAAAGTTACAGTCAGTATTGTCCAAAACAATTTATAATAGTGCTAAGTTGTCTCCATGGAAGAAATTCTTAAGTATACAAGGCCTATTATTGAACAACTACAGTGCTCTCAGTCAATCCAAAATTTTAATAAACTTTAAACCTGAATATTTATGAAAGTAAAAGCCAAAACCTCATGGCTTTCCTTGAATATTTGTCTGCATAATTATTGGGCAACTATTAGTGTGCAGAATTATTATGCAACTAAATGAAAAACAGAAATTATCCCATCTCACTTGTTTATTTTCATCTGTTAAAGTGAGAATAATAAACAAACAAACAACTCAAAATTTACAAAAAAAACCACTAAATCCTTCACTTTAAATCTCGCATTTAAGAAGAGCCCACAAGTACCCAATAGGGGTTATGTCGGGTGAGGAAAAGGACCATGTCATTATTCTTTCATTTTTAAAGCCTTTACATAGTGGAGCACTTTGATGCATGCGATGGAGCATTGTCCTGCATAAAAATCATGGTCTTCTTAAAAGATGTAGACTTTTTCCTGTACCACTGCTTGATGAAAGTGATTTCTAAAAACTGGCAGTAGGTTTGGGGGGTTGATTTTGAGTCCATCTTCAACCCGAAAAGGTCCAACTAGCTTAACTTTAATAATACAAGCCCATAGCAGTACCCCACCTCCACCTTGCTGCCGTCTGAGTCGAAGTGGAGCTCTGTGCCTGTTACTGATCCAGCCACAGGCCCATCCATCTGGTCTGTCAAGAGTCACTCTCACCAAATCAGTCCATAAAACCTTTGAAAAATCTGTCTTCAGATATATTGGCCCAGTCTTGATGTTTCACCTTATGTGACTTGTTCAGTGGTGGTCAGGTTTCAGTCATCCTTATCTTTGCCATGTCTCAGAGTACTGAACACCTTGTACTTCTGGGCACTCCAGGTAGGTTGCATTTCTGGAATATGACTGCACTGGAGGTTAATGGGTCCATGGTCTCTTCACATTTGATTCTTCTCAAATCTTTGGCAGTTAATTTGCATCTTTTTTTCTCAACACGTTTCTTGCAACCTTGTTGGCTATTTGCAACAAAAGATTTGATGGTTCTGTGATGCCATAATATCTCATCAATCAAGAGTCTTCCATCCCTCTGAAAGACTTTCTACCATTTTTTACTTTTCAAAGTTAAATCTCTTTTTTGGCAAATTTTGCCTGAAGAAAAAAAGCTGCCTAATAATTATGCACATTTTGATATAGGGTTTTGATCTCCTTAGGCCACACCCTCTCTCATTACATAAATCACCTTATATGCATAAAACCAATAAGAATTCAAGTTTATATAGCTTAGACTTGAAAAATATGCATAAAAATGATCATATGGTCAAAATACTCTCTTGCCTAATAATTGTGCATACAGTGTACTTGAAAAGATTGGTCTTTAGTCTATGTTTGAAGACAGCAAGAGACTCTGATGTACAGACAGGAAGTGAAAGTTCATGACCTCCCAGTCTCTTAAGGGTCGGTGGAGCAGGACCATTTTGGGCTTTGTAGGCACGTGTCAGGGTTTTAACAACTGATGCAGGCAACTACAGGAAGTCAATGGAAGGAACACAGCAGTGGAGTGATGTGTTAACTGACATTGCATCATGGATGACAGCCAACCACTTGAAGTTCAACCTTAGTAAAACCAAACTTCTGTACATCCCAGGTACTCCCAACCCTTACCATGACCTCACAGTTTCCTTCAAGAACTCCCTGGTATCACCATCTGAAGCTGCCTGTAGCCTGGGCATAACTTCGGCTAACCAGTTCTCATTCTCAACTCATGTTTCAAATCTAGCCCGGTCTTGCAGATTTGTTTTTTGTAACATACGAAGGATTCTGACCTTTCTCTCGTAGGAAGCTAACCAGGTGCTTGTGCAGTCACTTGTTATCTCAAAGCTAGACTATTGCAACTGCAGCTACTTGTGGGTCTTCCTCCAAGAGCCATCAAACCTCTATAACTTGTCCAGAATGCAGCAGCACAACTGGTCTTCAACCTTCACACGTTACTCTGCTGCTGCGCTCCCTTCACTGGCTTCCAGTAGCTGTACGCATCAGATTTAAAACCTTGATGCTTGCCTACAAAGCCAAAAATGGACCAGCCCCTTCATACATGAGGTCAATGGTCAAAGTCTCAAGTACTTCAAACCTCAAGTACAGCTCAGCTTGAAATATCGTGCTACAGGACTCATGGAAGACAAGCATCAAGTCTATTTTCTGTCCTGGCTCCAAGATGGTGGAATGAACTTTCACTTGCTGTCTGGACAGCAGAGTCCCTTGCAGTCTTCAAATGCAGATTGAAGACCCATCTATTCATGGAATATTTAAATGACAACTGACCCTGCTCCTATATTGACTAACTAAATTAGTACTTATTGTAGGGTATTGTTTATTACACTGATGTTCTCTAACAAACTCTAGTACTTATTGTTTATTACACTTATCATGTTTAACACATCATGTTTACCTTGTGTATTTTGTACTTCTAGGCATCTCTGTATAGCTACAGTATTCTAGATCATTGGTATATTGGACTCTAACCTGCTGCACTGGCTAAGATGTATTCTATGAGTAAATGACAAAGCACTTCTGTAAGTCGCTGCTAAATGCTGTAAATGTAAATGTGTGTGTGTGTGTGTGTGTGTGTGTGTGTGTGTGTGTGTGTGTGTGTGTGTGTGTGTGTGTGTGTGAACTTGGGAAGACTGAATATGAGCCATACAGCTGCATTCTGGATCAGCAGCAAGGACCTAGTGGTGTGTACAGGGAAGGCTGCCCAGAGTGAGTTGCAGTAATCCCGTGTTAAAATGATGAGGGACTAGTCCAGCAACTGATTGGCATCTCTGAATAGAAATGGGTGAATTCTGCAATATGGTAACATGGGCAGAGAATGATAGCTGATGGTCCATGTCCCCACCTAGAGTTCTTGTAATTTCAGACAGCATATGTGAGTTCTCTAATGAGATGGCCAGATCTGGGCGCAAGGAGGAACCACTGGGATCAGGTTTCAAAATGTACACAATTCCCGATTCTATGTTAGATATTCTGGGATGATTCCAACCAAGACAGCCTGCCAAGCTGGTGCTGAGAATAGTGTTTCCATGGTGACAAAACCAAAGGTGCTGATGATAAATGCCTGTTGTGAGGACAGTGGCAGTGCCGCGGGGGTGCCCTTCAGCAGAGCTGACAGTGCCAGCTTTTGCCAACCTCTCAAAATGACAATTTTTCCAAGTCGACAGGCACACATTTAGCAGATAGGGAATGCTTAGATTAAGCAAAAGAGGGAAGCAGCATGCACTCATATTGATTTGGCCACACAATCTTTTTACACACGCACACACACACACACACACACACACACACACACACACACACATTCAAACACACTTCATTCAAACACAGAAATGCACAGGCTCAGATGATCAGTCATTTAAAATCATTCGCATACATTTACATACTTGGTAAAGTCATATAGGTAAGTTGAAGTGTATCATTGGTTGAAAAGCCCTAAATAAACACAGATCTAAGTAGACCCCAGATGTAAAACCCAAAACTAAGTAGATCTGATGTTATGGATCCATTCTTCAGGGACCCACAGCCAAACCAGTTTTGTTCAGATCCTCACATCAAAAGCTGCAGGGCACCTGTATGAGAGTATGCGTGTTGTGTGCCGGAAAATAGATCAGAAATGGTAATTAAAATTCATTCATTGTTGTGCACCTTTCATGTAGGCAAACTTTGCCAGTGCTTATTTTCCAACAACTTCACATGAAACGGTTTTCCTGAAAAATGACCAAAAAAGGAATATTTTCAGTAAAACAGAACAAGTAATAAAATCACCTGCAGAGGTGTAGTCACCAAATAAAAACACCAGTGGCCAGTGCTATATGCCAGTGGCATTTTTGGTTCAAACAAATTTAATTATTTTGTCACCCAGCTCTCTGCTTAATATATTCCAATAGATTCCAATGCCTCAACATGCTTGATTAAAAACCTTTCTGTCTTTCAAACAAAGCTGACTAGCACCACAGAGAAAATGAAAATGGCATAGGCCAACCCACCTTATCAATTAGAAGGAAACTATCTGAGTGCCCACGGATTTGAGTTTGAGTGTCCATGGGTATATCATTCCAACTGCAACTGAGTAGTGGTATCAATGTATAAGGCTATTGACTATGACATCTATGAGGGGAACATTAACTCAACAAAAGAAAGAGAAGAGGAACATTAGCTCAGCAGCACATGGCCAGATATTAGTGATGAAGTTTGTCAGCAGAACCCAGCCACCCAGGAACACATTAGCTGTAGAGCATGAGGAGGAACCATTAACTGCACAGTGCCGGGAGGAACTTTAACAATGAGACACAGAAAGGGGCATTAGTGGTGTAGTGCACAGGGAGAGTACATTAGTGGCATATTGGCTCTTGATAGAGAGGGACCTGGCCATGATGCAGGTCATAAACCCCACAGACACACACACACACACACACACACACACACACACACACACACACACACACAAAGAGCAGCCATCAGGTTATGTCACTGAGCCATTAAAACCACCTCTCCTGGGACAGCCTGATTCGTGTTTGTGAGTTTGTGTGTGGTTTGTGTATGCTTTTGTATGTATGTGTGTATGCACATATGTTAAGATCCGAGCAGCAGCAGGAGTGAGAATTCTCCCCCGGTTAATACACAGGCAGCAAGAGACGGGAGCCAAAGGCAGTGAACTTGCTCTAAATGCATCAGTGTGTCTAATATGGAAGCTGGACTGGATCTGCTACTGAACAGTGACAGGAAGGCAGACAGCCCATGTGACTTCATAACCACTTCACATCTCTAACATTAAAAACACAGAGATTCCAAGAGTCCTCAGGATCTCATGCCACAAGAACCATATCACAGCATTTTTACTTTGGCAGCTAATTTAGGAAAATACTTATTAGACACAGACTGGGAACTTACCACAACACAATTTGCACTGTGTAGAGTCATACACATAAAACTGTGAAATTCCTCATGCATAATTATTTGAATCCTCTGCCCCTCCTCCCAGGTCAATAATTGCATTTGTTCTCAACTGACTGCATTAGTAGCCTACTGTACCTTTCTGTCAGGCCAGTTGTATTTGGCAAAGACGGCATCATATGTGTCCACAGCGCCGTCCGTCACTAGCATGATGGCTTGACTGCATGTGCTGCCTCGACCTGTCTGATTAAACTAGACACACACACACACACACACAAATACACACAAGTATGCAGGCACACACATAGACGTGAAGGTGAAAAAAGGTCCATCAACACATACCCATCATCGGTAAAACAACAGTATCTTAAAAAAATATCTAAGATCATTGTATCAAAATGTTACATTTATATCATGTTCATATAGACAACCATTGCAATTTTACATTCCATTTAAACTACATGCCATCTTCATGTTACAATAAATCAAAGACAGATGAAAGCTGAATGTGTATAAAAAGCACATCAAATATGATCATAAATCCCACTGGTCCCATTGGTCCCCTTATGTGCCATGGTAACCTCATATGATATATCCCAGTGTTCACCTCTATGGTGCCTGTTTTCTGGGGGGTTTCCTATTAATCGGTCCTTACATTAACTCACATTAAAGTCAGAGATGTTTGTCTGTAATCCTGCCTCTCATCTAATGGTCCTCATTAAAACAACCAAATAACCCAAGTCAACCAGAACAGATTTACCAACAAAACGTTGGCCTATAATGAAGATAAAAGTTAATGCTCTGAGTTCATACATTAGCCCGTTATCACTAAAGATAAGTACAATTAATGTTACACAATAACATCTTAGTTATCTCTCACTGGAGAACATTTCATAAGGATCTATAGGATGTGTGTGTGTGTGTGTGTGTGTGTGTGTGTGTGTGTGTGTGTGTGCGTGTGTGCGTGCATGTGTGTGTGTGCGTGCGTATGTGTGTGTGTGTGTGAGAGAAAGAGAGAGAGAGTAGGTGTGTGGTGGCAGGGTGCATCATAGTTATTTTAGAGGCATCTGCAGTACTAAATCTTACTGATGACTCATTCACTCTTGAGCACCTCCTGCATCCTTCAGCCACAAGTTCAGGACACTAGAGAGAACCCCAATGTCAGTGGAGTTGCAAGACCTCTGGGAGATTATTATAGGAGCCATGCCTGTGTGGCTATAGCTTCCCGAGGCACACTGCTGTAACCTTGCTCAGATACAGATCCACTCATCAAATGCAACCCCCTGGTGAACCATGTGCCATCAGCATCATTTACATAGTTCAACTCGTTATTCAATACAAATTTTCAACTCAATCATTAATAGCTATGGTTGATTTAGAAAATAACTAATGGAAATAATAGGCAAGCCCAACACTTATTTTACCCGAGTTTCATGTAATTCATGTACAAATTTCACAAATTAAAGTCCAAAGGTGTCGAATCAAAAGAAGAAGATGCGAATATATGTTGACAGCAGTGCTAACAGTGTTTGTTTTTTTTTTATCATTTTATAGACAATTTCTCTTGGAAAATAATTGTTTTTCTATAGAAATACACATATATTTTTCTTCTGATTAATGTCTCTTGCTCTTTTTTTTGTGCTACTGCGAGGCCACTGGAGCACTTGACTTGCTTTCCGTAATCCAGCCCATTATCATTCAAAGCTCACACTGCCTTCACAATATCTGCTTTCTGCTGATACAAAAACACCGTTCCACAAGGCTCATGATTTTTTCTTGTTTTCCCTGTAGAATGCTTTACTGTTCCATGCCAGTACTCTTCAGTACCTTATGATATAAGTCTATGCAACACAATAACCAATGAATTATGAGCCTAGAAGCGGGGTGATAAAGCACTGCATTTCTCTGGTTTGCCTGCTCTTTACACAGACATGTCACTGTTATATCAAGACGGGAGTGTTGCCTGTCTTGGCAAAGTGTATGACAAAAGAACTGTGGCGTAGGCAGTAATGGGAATGAGACTAAGATTATGCTTTGAATATGTTTAGAAAAAACCCCAATTAACTTTAGTCTTATCTTATTGATCTTAGTCTTATTTATTGATCATAGCAATATCTTATTGATATGCTTATCTCCAAATGTGATTTCTACATAATTCTCTTGACACAGAATTGGCTAATAGTCTCATTTAATGTCATTAGGGTAAGTGAAATAAATATAATATTTGTATGGATTTAATATTCTGCAGAGCTACTGCTATTACTTGTTTTATCAAATTAGACCAGTACCAGTACCAGTACCAGTACCAGTACTTCTCATTGAGTTGGTTAATATTAAAAGGGAATGGGAGTGTTACAAACTAATTTTCTTTTGGAGACCATTATGAAATAGATGAAATTTTCAATCCAGACAATAACAGCCATTTTTGACTGAATTCTGAATGCAAATGAATTTCCTTGATAGCTCCATAAGCATCTCTTAATCATCATTTTAAATGATGGAATAAAGTTTCTTAATTTTCTGCATCGCTTGAGATTATTGTCTCTGTGGGTGATGTGTACAGAGCTGTGTTCTTCTGCAAAACTCATTATCCAAATGAATAAACATCAAAACATAATGTCATGTTGAAATTAAAAAAAAGGGTTTGTCATACTTGCGTGGATTAGCGGGTACACATGACACGGGTCTGGTCCAGGACATGCGTGTGTGTGTGTATGTGTGTGAACTCACGTCGCTGAGTAGCTCAAAGGCCTCGGTCAGAGCCACATCCAGCATCCCTATGCCCCTTGCTTGTAGCTTGTCAAGGTGTTCACGGAAATGCTGCAAGGCAAATGACAGCGCAAGTTAGCTCTCTCATGCACGCGCATGCCTGCAACTGCACACAGAGCACTGTACTGTTTGGTATGGGTTAAAAAAAAACAAAAAAACAATGAATTGAAAGCAGCACACAGAAATGTCATTGTTGTCAAAACTCCTGCTCCAGAGTGTTCTTCTTTCCCAATCTATTGCGTTTGTTTGTTTGTTTGTGTGTGTGTGTGTGTGTGTGTGTGTGTGTGTGTGTAGTGGGTTTAAAGACCAATAGACCATGACCTGTCTGTCTTGTTATTAAACAGAGCCCCAAGGATTGCATCAAAATCATTTAATTTAAATAAATCCTACTGTTCTCCAGACCTACCCACGTGCACACACATACAAACCGAACAGAAATCACTTCTCCACAACTTAACAAAGAATGGAAATGTAATGAGAAATTCCTAAAGAATTCTTAATAAGGTTGTGCTTTCTCACCACCAACTATACGCAAACACTCAAGCCTGTCGTTGTAAGTGGTAGTGAGAGCAATGTTGTGTGTGTATGTGTACACCAGTTTGTCTCTGTGTCTGTGTATGGGTGTGTCAGTGAATCTCCACATGGTTGGAGCAGAACACTAAGTTCTACTGACATGTCCCAGATGCCCTGACTGGTTAGCACAGCATGACTTACATAAAGGCACCGGAAGAACCTCAGTTACTGCCAACCCAGATACAATAAAAGTCCATTTTCACTGTAACCAGAACTGTATATAAAACTGTCACACATTTAACTTCACGTAAGCAATGCAATAGGGAAATATATGCTTGCAAAGAGTTGTGCATCCCTAAAATGAAGTTTATGTACATGTTTGATTGAAAATGATATTTGTTAGAGTTTGGCAGCAGTATCAAGTGCAGCTGATCTGGTAATGTGGCAGGTAACATATACATACCATAAACCCCCATCAGTGTGGCTTCTTCCGTGTAGGCTGCTGGCTGTTCTTTGAGTATTGAAGCTATAGGTCAGTCAGCTAGTGCACATTTGAGACTTTGTGTTGACTTGTAATTGCTTGCCACCCCTAAAGCTGATCATCCAGAATATCACAATATCATAACCAAATATACTGCTGAGTTTCTGAGTCCTATGTGCATGAACACCACACACATTCTGATGTTGGGGCTCCTACACATTTTTGGCATTTTGGAAGATGTTCTTATTCAGAGTGACTCACATATTTATCATTATGACAGCACATGTGCTCCCTGGAAATCAAGCCACTGTTACTGTTACTAGCATCATGCCCTACCTGCTCTATCAGGGGAGTTTCAAGAGCTACATACGAGTTACATATGTCTTCTTGAGTGTTATGGCCCTTCTACGGCAAGACGCTGTTGGAGCGTGGGCTTGTTGGGTTCATCTTTGGAGCCAGACAGCTCCATCCAATCAGATTCTGCTCAGGCACCATGTCATATCTTTTGAATGTGGTCTTGTTGGAATATAGACAGCACCCAGATGCAGGCTGAGAGGGAGGCAGGGTGTATCTGTTTGAATGTGTCACAGTTCCCCTTAGTGTGGCATGCATATAATTCCATATTGCAATAGTCCTTTTTCTCTTAAGAAAGTCATGTGGCTAAGTATCAGTCCCAAATAGAAAAGCTAACATATTCTAAAGCACATAAAGTGTTTGGTTTATTACCTATTTATTTTGCTGGTACAGTTTCTCCACTTTCATAATCTGTGCGTTTGTGTGTATAGACGTGTGTGTTCCAGTGGGTGATGCAGTACTGTCTGAGAGGCATTATGATTTAGCCAACTCTAGTTGGTTTCATTTTAGCCTGGTCCGAAGGTAGAGCTGTGTAGGCAAGTGAGCTTTGTTTCTCAGGAAACACCCTCCACTGCGCAGCTAAAGGAATGGCAGGGCTGTGCAGTCACAGGAAGTTGCTCCCTTTCAGATGAAACCAATATTTCATTATCCTGTTCTGGAGTTATAATGAAGAAGGAGAACTGACATAATTCAGTGCTGCGGGCATTGTTACTTGCTCTTTTTGGTGCACCTGCAAAATGCTTTTTTTTTTAAATTCTTCTAGTAAGATTTTAATTGAATGCTGTGAGGTAAACTTGAGTTTGTAACAGCCCCTGCTGCTAACATTGCACATCAGGATATATGGACCACTGGGTGGAGCGCAACCCATCAGAAATGGCAGGCTTTGCTTTAACAGAACAAATGAATGACAGAAGCCATATTCAGTTTATTTTTACATGGGATTCCAATTTCACAAGGATTAAGTAAACAATCAAAAGAAAGGAAGAGAAACTAAACCAAGGGAAGTACCCGCCTCCTATCCACCAGCCAATCAGCAAACGGCTTGGGCTGGCCTTCTAAAGATTGGCTTCACTGCTCCAGCTTTATCTCCACCTCCTTCTTCACCTTATCGTCAGGTGCACCTGCTCTTCATGACGGGTTAATTAGGCTGTCATATAGGGCTCTCTGTTTGCCATTGTTCTCTGTGAAATTGCTGAGCTCTGCTGAACTGTCTCAGGACGGCAATTATACCTTATAGCCTATAATGTGTTGTAATATATCTACCTGTTTATCGACTCCACTTGTCCCTGTTTATGGTAGCCTGTAGAAGTTATAGCCAGTGTTTGACCCTTTGCTATTGTTTTAGACTCTAGCTTTGGATTTCTTTTTTAAGTTTGCCCTGCGTCTATGTCCTGGGATATGGTTGGCAGTGCAGGACACCACCAGGTATTTAGTGACAAATCTTACTGAATGGCTCTATACTGAAGGGAAACTACTTTCTACTCACTAATGTCCAGTAGGAAACTGCTCTGCCCACAAGGTGCCCTGCGCAAAAAGAACATTTGTGCTGCTGATAGCATGGCTGACAGAGTTCGAAAGAAAGAAAGAGGGAGGGATAGATGGAAGGAGAGAGAGGGAATAGAATAGAAGTGCTATCTAACCACATCCAGAGAGAGAGAGTGACAGATAGCATGACTTCTCTAACTTCACCAGAAGACAGGAGGAGAGTGAAACAACAGTTGCTGAAGGACTGCTTACCCATCAGCCTACAGATAAAGTCAAATGTATTTATATTGCGCTTTTTACAGCAGCTGTTGGCACAAAGCAGCTTTACACATGTCCGAGTCCAAGCCACCAGTGAGCAAGCCAAACACAACTGTAAAAAGGAAAAGCTCCCTAAGAGCTTGAGGAAGAAACCTTGAGATAAGACTTCCCACAATCACCTGCCAGAGATGTGAAAGGGCATGCCATTCTGGTATTAGTCAGGGAACTAAGAAGAGAGTTGTTTCCATGGTGAACAAGATGAAACCTGTTAGAGTATACACAGCAAGGTTCTAGCCACACCATTGCTATAGGTTTGATTCCCATCTGAGCACACAAGCTCATACAATTAATCATGTTAGTTGCTTGGATGAGTGCGTTTGGCAAATGCTGTTAAAAGTAAAAATGGGAATTTTTCAAAAATTGGGGATTCAGTTTAAAGTTCTTGCTGACAGCAGGGGAGTCATTTCTGGCAGCTGGGAAGTTCTTTCTGGCAGCTGGGAAGTGCCTACTGCTCCCCTTCTGGCACGCTTTAAACCAATATCTCTACAACAAAACCTAGAGGACACACAAAGATTGGCCTAACCATGATAGAAACTGCACAGACTAAAAGAAAGAGCTTGCCGTTACTTTGTTCTATCTGAAGACACGATGAACTGGTGTGCGGCCAGACTGTTGCTGACTTAGTGAAAGGCGCCCGCTAAATGCCGTGCCACAGACAGGCGATGTACTTTAAGTCAAAATCTATGCAAGTTTGATATGTGTTCAGACTCAACTTCCTAAGTTATTTTCCCTGCTACCAATGTAGCGATCAGCTGGGGATGCCGGGTGGCTGCAGAAAATAACTGTAGGTTTATAAGGGAGACTGTAACATTAACTACTGTGTGTCATATGTATAGTAAATATTTCAGTCACACAGAAGCATATGCTGGAAGAAAGAATTTTGTTTTTTGCTGCTTTGGGTAAAAATAACTTGCACTTTTCTGTGTTTGAAATGCAACATAGTCAGGGGATGAAAAGGGTTAAAAAATGACCCCTGACAAGCAGTGGAGGATAGCTAGCACACACTGTGCATGTCAATATAAATGGGCTATAGTCTCTCGCTCTATAAACAAGTATGAGATATCATAAGGCGTTTCTAAAGTGAGTGGGGAGAGTAGACTCATGTTTAATATATTAGTCAATAATTCAACAATAACACTTAAACACAGCTACCACCAGGAAAAGTTTAAAACTGCATGATTAAAAGTTTTATTTGGACAAAAGTCCACAACTGAGAACTAGGGGACAAATTTAGTATTTCAGGACATCTTTCTCTCTATGCCTTCCTGTTGTTCTGACCTGCCCCGCCCCCCAACAATGGCACACCTCCCAACATGCCCGCCTCCTTTTTTCATCCCTCTGATGTGTGTTGTCGGGGGTAATCAGAGTAATAACCTCCACTCTCGGCCTCTGCTCCATCGAGGGCCAGAGGGCATGAGAACAGAGGGGGGAGAGAGAAAGTGCATGTTTTGCATGTATGTGAACGAGAGAGAGAGAGAGAGAGAGAGAGAGAGAGAGAGAGTGTACATGAATGTATGTGAATGAGAGAGTGTGTATGTATGTCAGCAAAAATAGACAGAGAGAGAGAGAGAGAGACAGACCAAACTGATAGCTACTATCAGAACTATTGTAAAATCAGATCTGCATTGTCTGGGAGGGTTTGTAAATACGATTTCACATAGATACCGGTGCATGTATAGAAATGAAAACTACGGTAGCAGTGCAATATTCAAAGTTAATCACTCCAGCAAGGAATGTGTATGAAGTATATGACTGCAGATTACATTATAGCTATGTGTTGTGTGAAAACTTTATTTCTTCCAATGAGATGACTTTTAGGGCAATAATAACTTTTCCAAGAACTGGACACTGAGAAAAAGTTGTGGAAGATCACAGACAGAGAAAACATTTATGGATCTATCAATAGGGCATGCATTTACTGTTAGCTAAAATACTACTAAAGAACTACTTCTGTGCCCTTCTCGTATGCAACACCTATGTTGACATGTTAAGCTGTGTTGAGATGAGCTGTTAGAGTTTTATGTTTGCAGTTTTCCTCTCCAAGATAGGGAAACCAGAGTTAACACAGATCATCCAAGTGTAGCCAAATGTGCCGTCTGGGCAGTGGATTGTGGTTGTGATGTAATAGGGAGGCATGGCATACGGCATGTTCTTATGAAAGCAGATCAACAGGGTTACATCTACAATGGGGTATTCAAAGCATTAACACAGAGAGAAAGTAGGATACATATGCACAGGGAAAAGAAGGCAGGCAGACAGAGATACACACACACACACACACACACACACACACACACTCACACCACAACAGGTGATGTAATTATAGATGCCATTCTGGTATTAGTCACCACAACAGGTGATGTAATTATAGACTCACATCTTTGTTGGTGATGTCCGCTTGTACCAGAGTTGTGTTGAGGCAGGTCTCCACGTAGTGAAGCTCCTCATTGTACTTCACACACATGAGCAGAGCAGGAGGGAGGAGATGAATTACACCAGTTATAATATTTCCTTCTTCAAATTAAACCATAATATTTGTTTACTGTATTTTTAAAATAGCCACTGTGCAACCTCACATCCAAATGATTTGTGTGCGCTTGTGTCTTAGAGTGTCTGAGAGTGCTTATTAAGGGAAAATGAAATACTTCTGTTGTTTTAACTACATAATCAGATTATTGTGCGCCATAGAGGTCTATTAACACCCGTAGCATGTCACTGAGAATGACTAATTATCAAAGCACACAGAGAAGTAGTGACAACCTAGTATATTACACACTTACACACACATTTTATAATGTCTTTCTTTGCATTCGAAAGCCACGATCACACGTGCACCTGAAAAGAGGAAGCAACTATCTATGGTTATTCTACAGCCTTACAGACGTGACTGGAGCCCAACAGCTCACGCGCAGAGGCAACACCATATCCTATGTTGGGCAATCCCCTGCCCCTCCGTCCACGATAACCAGACCCTTTTCTTGCCTTCTTCATTTTCTGCATGGCTTCCACGCTCCACTCCTCCACTCCCTACCGTCCCAAGATCCACAGCTTAACCCCACCACACCCCTGCCCCCATCCCAACAACCGCCTGGCTCCTCCTGATACTGTTGTTAATTTAATGCATGACTAGAAATTAGACTTCAAAGTAAACGGGGAGAAAGAAAAATGACGGCGCTCTTCCCCCGCCATGCCAGATGTAACGAAGTAATCTCGGCATGAGGGAATACGATGCGCTTGCTCGCTCTTCCTGACAAGTGCGAACACGCCAGTGACACTGTTTGTCTCTATTCAGTGCACAAGGGCCACTGTTAAAATCAAATGGTTCTAAATAAACTATTTTTTTGATTGAAGAATAAAGAACAAAGTCTTCTGCTGTCTCTGAACCCATCACTGAGGGGGTAAAAAATATTGACATTTGGCTTTGCTGACCAGATTATGATATTGTAAAACACAAAAAGGCAATTGAAGATCGTGCGGCAGTGAAGTCTCAGACCAAATGGTAATATTTTATCAAAGAGTACCATACTGCAGTGTGACAATACCTTGGGATGGAGGTTGATCAAATACCAAAATGCTTCTTAGCAAGTCAAATGCATTCATTCAAATGTAAACTAAATGGCCAGAAAGTGACTTGATGGATGACAGTCCACTTTGGATTAAAAATTAGGAGCAGTCATCTTTCCTTATTTTTCCCCCTTTCATGCAGTTTTAGGCAATTTTGGCAGTTTTAACAGTTTTTCTTTTATTCTCTTCACTTTCGTTCCCAAAGGCTAATTAGTCTGTAATTTCTTCCTTTCCTTTTCATCTAGATATGGCCTACCAGTCGTCTTTTGTATGTGAAGTGTCAGATGACATTTACTTTTGCATAATTATCCTCACATTTTACATCACTTTCAGAGCCGTGGAGACAATTTTCCAGAACTACTCTTAGTGTTCATTCAAAGATAAGGAGCACCCATATAATTATTTATGTCTATATCTGTTTTAGGTCCAATGGTCGCTAATGGTGCATTTATTTAGGCGGTTTTATGTAAAGAATCATATTTGTCTAGAGGTCAGTGCTGAATCCAAGCTAGCCATTCCTAGAAAACAGAGTGGAGTTAGATGCAGTACAGTATGCACACATACATCCACATGCACAGTGTGGGCACAGTAAATTACAGGCTGTATAATCAGCTGTGAGAAAGTGCGTTGGCTGAGAGAGAGAGAGAAACACATAGACCGACTGCATCAGCAAACAGCAGGACCTTCCATTAAAGGCCACATTGCATCCTCTGTCTGCTTTTAAAAAAACTGTAAGCATCTTGACTGAAAAGAACTACCTGTTCATTTAAATTTTTGGGGACACTGGGAAAAAGTGCATTATCCACCATTATGGACCTTGCTGGGGAAAAAGTTGAGGTTTGTGAAATAAAAAGTTGTGTTTTACACAAATGATGTTGCCCTTGTATTCAGATATTGCCATTTACCTACAGACAGAATACAAATTGTCTGAAAAAAAAAATTGCCTAGAAAAGGTTTGCCCAAAACATGGTATTATTGCTTTAATAAAAAATCTTACAATATTTTGTACAAGAGGAGTACTACAAAATGTTGTTGAAGACAGCAAGTTACTAATAAGCATTCTTGACTAAACTTGGAATATGAATTTGTTGTTAATAAAGAGTATTTATATATTGGTCACCAATATGCCAACAATATGATGCAATACTTAAAATTGTTACGAAGACAATATTGTCTAAGGCCTTGTTATTAAATGGAATTGTTGCAGTGTATGTTCTAATCCAACTTGAATTCATTTCACAGCATTTCACCACAAGGTTTCAACTGACAGTGATACATTAAACACATTAAAGCTGTGTGAAAATACAAATGGAAGAGTTTTTCTTTCCTGAAAGTTACTTTGTCCACAACTGGTTAATGAGGTCTCTTCGATTTTTTAAAAATTTAAATATTCCCTAGTGTTTATAAACTAAACCTGTTTTTAAAACTGCAACAAAGGATGATTCCAGAAAATTGCTATCAGACATCACAAAAAACACATATCACTGTCCAACATAATAATGAAATCTGTACATTTTCAATACTACTTGTCTACTCATGTTGTCTACCTCTGGTATCTGAAGTTTGCAAATTATATATAAATTATTATGTATAAAATGCCACAGTTGTGAATGGTGGAAAACTGGAAGAATGACAGTACCAAGTGAAAGAAGAAGAGTACCAAAAGCCAAGAGATGTTTACGCAATGTTACTTAGAAGAATGACCTTTCCACGGATTTACGATAACACACAAGAAAGATCAAGCAAATTAGTTGTGTTAGTTATATTTGGAAAATTTATTGTGGCTGTATTAATGCATATTGCACCTAAAATCTGTCTTGCAGTTCAAACGCACTGCTGAAACCACAACATTTCTTTAAATGTATCTTGACCATTTCTATTGCTTAAACAGGCTTTGCATGCCACTAACCAAGCGAAATATGAGGCACCTTTAGCAGCAGACATTACAGATACAGCAGCTTGGCAGAACAGCCCTTTAAATCGTGAACCCTGATAACCTTCCTTTTGTGATGAGGCAAGAGGGAGGTATTCCAAAGGTATGGTGAGAATACTACATGGCAAGACTGCACAAATGTGTGCCTACAGCATAAAATCTGATCACATATGATGTTGTGACCCTACGTCCAATACTTACAGCAATAATGTTAAAGAAGTCATCATCACCCAGCGTGTCCAATATGGAAGAGACTGTTTGCTTGGCAATAGTCAGCCTGAGACCTTTCATACTGCCACTTACGTCCAATAGAATCACCACATCTTTAGGTGACGTGGCCGCCTGTATGTACCTACAATCATGTGCACACACATACATGCATAAAAAAAACTACATATGTTGACAGTTAACTCTTAATGTGCCTTTTGCCGTTAATGTGCTTTTTGCTGTTAGGATGAACATCCTAAAATACTCAAAATTTACAACTAGTCAGCATTCACAACTAGTCCTCCACGTTCTACCCCATTCATTACTGAATGCATTAACCATCCTCCATCCCATTCATTACTCAACCTGTCTACCACCATTTACCTAATTCATTACTCAAAATTGTCATCCACCCTTTATCACCTCCATTACTCAAATTATCCATCCTCTACCCCGTCCATGAGTCACTGGTTCCTGAAGACACGTCCACTGCTAACTGGATATTATTTGGATGGAGTCATTAACATTATCACAGCACTAACACTAGCATGGAAGTGGCACTGTTGCAGGGCTTGAGCTGGTATGCATTTATCAGGCATAGAGGTGGTGCTGAGGTTTTCACATGTGTCATTGTCATGGCTAGGTGGAGTGGTCCAACAGCCAAAAAAATATCCAGCAAAGAGCAAACTTGTCAGAAAAAGTTTCCTAATGAGGTAGTGTTTCTAATAAAGTAGCTGCTATGTGTAGACTTGGAATATAAGGTGGGACAGCGGCAATTATAGAACTTAGTGTCAGGGCCCCAGATTGTATTTGCAGTGGTCTTGGTAAACATTAATGACTTTGAAGCAAAGCGAGCCTATAGTGGAGAGGTGACTACACTCACCATTTTCTGTTTCTGCAGTCAAATGCTATAACTCCATGTTCATCTGGCGTCCACTTTATACCTATAGAAGAAAAATGTAACAATTTTTTTAATATTAACATACTGCATATAGATAGTCTATAATATGTAATGTGCATGTATAAAACTGTGTGTGGGGGTAGATATGTGACTCTTCCAAGCTAACTAGCCTTCAAGACATTCTGTGGTCTGCATTGAGCTTGCCCACCTGTCTCCTCTCTCCTGCAGCTGTCACTTAATCTAACTAAAGCTTTCCAGCCTGCCTGGCTTCCACAATCTCTTGAGGTAGGTCTATACAAGCTAATTACACTCAGGCTGTACCCCATCGCTCAGTCTGCCACTTGCTCACAAATGCATACACACACTTACGCACAATTACCTACAAAAATGATCTCAAATGCGCCTAAAAATCTTTAAAATACAGTTAACCCCTTAAACTCCATAAACTCACCTGGGTACTGTCTGAAGAAGCCCTTAGCACTGCCAAAGTACTGCCATATGAGGGATGGGTCTCTCTCAAAGTTGTCCACAAAGACCTTATTCAAGGCCTCTGACCAGTATACCCCATTCACTATCGCTGAGTCTACAAGACACAGTAAGATACTACATTCACAAAAGCATCAGGTAAACCACAATATATGTGGAACAGTGGTTTCTGCTTTTTTGTGGCTACGCACACCTCATACATATTTTATTTATTTTAGCATTATCTCTGAAGCACACAACAATTTTGCATTAAAGAATACCTTAAAAGAGTTCATTTCTACCAGTTAAAACAAAAGGCTGGAATATAATTTCCATCTAATGCTGTGGAATTCCTTTGAACAGTGAAGATGTGGAGTGAGTAGAGTATAACTGTGTACGTCAAAGGATTTGCACAAATTTACTAAGGTACAAGTTTTATAAGGTAGCATTTTAAAAAGACATCTCCAGAAAAGGTGAGTAAAAAACAAAACAGAAAAAGCAAAACTTCATAGTTTTGTCTGACAGTATATATGGTCTTAGGCATTCCTCTACTTCATCACTGCACCAGAGATATTGATGCTCAATTTCTGTGTGAGTCCATCAAATATTTCAATTTGCTACTGCTGTGGAACTTAACCCAACCCTATATCTAGCATCTGTGAACAAAGTCAAGGGATCATGTACATGAAAGGAACAGCACCATCGTCAAGACTAAGGACTGTGACAAAGTGTGAAGGCAACAACCATACCTCGGTCTCAAACCCAGGTCCAATAGGTGGTAAGCATAGGTCCTGACCACCATACCAAAGAGCTGCATAATTGTATAACAGTAATATGTATATAATATCTCAGGTTTTAGTCATGACTATTTGTTATTATATTGCCAGCATGCATATGATCAGTCAATTAACTTTATATCGCTCTTGTTACTGGCTCCCTCTGGAATCCCCCTCCTCCAGGTAGGCCGTGGTTCTCCATCTCCAGAAAAGGTTCTACCTCCAGGGTCACATCTGCCCCTATAGGAATCTCCACAGATAAGTGCATTAGTCTTTGACACTACTAAGGTGAAGTATAAGGATTGGTGATGATGGGAACTCTACCTCATCACAGAGAACAAGACCATCTTTGGTAATAGCTAAGGCACCATTCATATAATTTTAACTTTAGCCTAGATTTTCAAGGTACTGCATCACCTGGGTACATGGAAAGCGAGATTAGGCCTCACTAGCAGTCACTGACTGTCTTCTCTTGAACCAAATAATCAAATAACCATAAAGAATAAAGAGTTTACTGCCTTCCCCACTGAAGTCCTACCAATCAGTGCTAGGTTTCACAAAAGCATCGTAACATGCAGAATTACACCGAACACTCACTCTTGTTTATATGTTTATATAGATATTCTTAACACTAGGATGCTTTTAAGAAATGAGCCACTGATTTGTTGCCCTTAATTCCCTGATGACATTGTACCATATCCAGATATATCTGCAGAAAGCAAATTCATGGACACTAAAGATACTTGAACTCTCTGTTTGGGGTGTTGAGAAGCAGTTAGCATGAAAGGCATAAGACGACACTCAAAAGAGCTGACAGCGGTCGCCATGAGCTTTGTTGAGACTGAGCAGCTTCTGGGCTGCCTAACATCAGCTCAAAGTGCCATTAAAAGCATTTTTAGCCAGCAGCTGTGTATCCAATCACAAACTGCCACTGGACAAAAGTCAATTTAAACCTAATCCACCTTCTCGGAGAAGATTCGAACTGCACTCCACTGACCATATCCCCGCCCCTCACCACTGCAGTCAGTTATCATTTAGAGGGAGTTTTTCCATGTGGAGGGAGGAAGGGAGGGAGGGAGAGAAAGAGAGTGAATGAGGCTGAGGATATGAATATAAAATAAAACAGAAACATGTTAGACGTTTCAAGTTCAATCTCCATGCTATGAATCTCATTGGTTGAGCCAAAAGCAAATCAACAGGCAGCAGTTATGCATAGATTTTAAACAAAGTGATGAGAAAGAAAGAGGAAAAGATGAATATGAATGAAAAGACATTTATGTAACACCAAATACTTTGAGAAAGTAATGTGGGAAAACATAAAATATGCAGGTAAATCTTCTGAAATAAACATTAATAAAAACATGGACATCAGAGTCAAACCAATAACTAGAGTAATATATTTTATTTAACTGAGATAAGAGAAAGAATCTTCAAAAGCTGTATGAGAACCCAAGAAGATGGAACAGACATAAAATGTGGGATTTCAAATGTGCTTTTGCAATCTGTCTATGGGGGAGGGGGTTGAATCTTCAGAGACTCTACTGCTCAACATCAGCTCAGCCATTATGGTAATTGTAGGCCCTGGTCCTAGAACTATCAGGCCACATTTTAAGATATTGCTGCTATTATTAGGGCTGTGCAAAAGTGATACATATCTTCTTTTTGGTGTATATACCACATTTTCTGTAAATTCAATAAATAGTTTAGATATAATGACCACATGGAAAAACCTATTTCCTATTACATTATATCATGCACGACATCACAGACATTTGAAGGTTTTGAGGTGTTAAGGTATTTTTCAAACGGTGGGATTTAAATTGTTCATAGTGATGAAGCTGACTGTTAACAGTAATTTTTATAAGGGACATCTAGACAATGCCCTTCCTCCGAAACTCCTCCCTATGTTTGTCTGACATCTTGTTTGTGTGTGTGTGTGTGTGTGTGTGTGTGTGTGTGTGTGTGTGTGTGTGTGTGTGTGTGTGTGTGTGTGTGTGTGTGTCTTTGTTACACCCCTCCCATGTGTCACACCTGCTTCTTGTTATTGCCCTTTTTAACATATGTCCTATTTAGTTATTAGTTTTTGTCTCTACTATGCTGTTGCCAACCTCTTGTAGTGTTTAGTCCTGTTAAGCACTTGCTGCATTTGTCTTGTGTTCACATACTGTCACTATTCATATCTTCCTTTGAGTTTTGTTATGTGTGTAAATAAATGGATATGTGTGTCGACACGGCTACCTCGTCATCCCCCCACCCCCCGCCCCCCAACATTACAGATAAATGTAAAACGGACGAATGTGTTAGCAGTTAGTTAGCTAACAGTGTGAATCCAACACACCTCACCTGAATGCTAATCATCTGGTTCTCTTTACCTGCTCATCAGCACAGCTAGGCACAGAATTCCAGTCTACGTCTCTATTTATTTTAACTTGTTCCTGTAGCTAGCTAGCCAAGTGTTGCATTTGGTATATAACTGTTTGTTATCTCTGTTTCATTGTCTTGTTTTGTTCATCAGTTTGTCATTGAACATAACTTCCAAGTTTGTGTTGTCTTAACACAAAGCATAATCTAAATAATGAGGAATGTTGCTGTAAAGCATACTTTGCGACATAACATAGAGCATAACATGAACAGCAGACGTATTTCTGTGGTCACACAATGTGTAGCACCATATTGCACAGCGCTAGTTTGGATGGTATGAGAGGCAGAGAGCGAGACAGAGAAACAGAGGGGGAATTAGAGAAGGACTGACTGGCCTATGGGCTGCTTTCTACAACAAGAAGACATTCCCTAGGAGAGAAAATCATTTATTATATTCAAGCCCCAGTTACTTCCCTAAATGAATCGCGTGATATCCCATATTAAATTTTGACCTTATAGCCGGGTGGTACATTAGCGGCTCTGTATATTTTAGAGAATTATCTGTCCTCATTGCCATTCATCTTCCTTCCGGAAGAGAAAAATGAACTGCTCCTCCCCATTCTTTAGCATGAATCTGCCGAATCAAATATCGAATTACACTGATTATCTCTCTTCTCAGCCTTATCAGAGGCCTGAGTTTATTTGTGCGAGAATACTAAGACTGGCTTTCAGTGTGAGTCACAAATTCCATATATATTACATAAAGAAAATGTATTTATTTATCTTATGTTCAGTTAAAATACTTGCTTTTATAAATAAGCTTACATGAGGAATAGTGCTTTATATGTGCTTGGTTGTAATCATGCTTATAGTCACACTGAGCAGGATCTCATTGGGGATTTGCTTGTTTGCTTAACTGATATAGTTAAAGTTTAAAAAGAATTGGTTGTAGCGCAATTGTAACATATGACAATTATGCAAATCCTCAGAGTGGACAGCATATACAAAAAGAACATCTTGCTCAAAAACCACCAGCATCATTATCATTATGAGCTTTTATGGAGGTGATAGCCACAATAATTTCTCTGAAAGAACCTGCTCCAGCTCATCAAGAGGCTGAAAAGCTCTTCAGGCCTGACTCTGTTCTAACAGAACTAAATAAACATGTTGACTAACTTCTGAGGATTTCAGTCATGAGGACTTGCAAAAGACACTCCTTTTAAACTCTAGGTGAAAATGCACAGGGTTAATGGTGACTGCACAGGGTTAATGGTGTGTCAGAGAAGCTATGGACATATGGAAGACGATCCTGACTAAACTAACTACTGTCAGGCACAATTGTAGACTCCCTGGACTAGTGACAAACTACCATCAGACAGTATGCTAGCAGATATGAATGCAGCAATAAGCACAATTCCAACTACCAGTACAACTGAAAACAACAAACTGCCTAATAGTCATGGTTGAGATTCTAGGCTACAAAATGCAGCCCACTCACTCTGTCTCCCTTGGAAACAAAGGCTGGACCAAGATAAAGACAACTTGGATGAGAGTCAGCAAACTGACAGAGATTGCCTGGAAAAAATACAATGGGCAAATTATAATCAAGGTCCTGGAGTCTGTTAAAGTCAATAAGACCAGGAGAGCCTTCATCCAGAAGTCGGTGGAACACTGGAGGGCAACACTAGAAGTCATCTCAATGACAATTGCCTAGGTCATCTTAGATCTATACCATCTTACATCTGCGATCTATACCAAGCGGATGCACTGATGTTCTTCATAGGCCTGAACCCTCACTGATCCGCCTCACCAGGATCTAGTGAATGGACACTTGAATGTAATTTGGGTTGGAGATGTGTGATTAGCTGATTGCAAAAAAAAGGATCAGGGCATGGAAACCATGAACCAGAAACCAGAAGGAGAGCAACATCCAAGTACCTACACAGTTTAGGGCAGGTCCTCCAAAGCCAGTTGAAGCCACAAACATGCATTCTCTGCCAGTTTTCAGATATACAGTACATACTATAAATATATACATATATAGGAGATGCTTTGGACTATATCTTTCCAGCTCACAGTTTAATCACATTGGTTCATTCAGAAATTCCCATTTTATAGCTAATTTGAAAGCTAAATTGACAGATCACAAAAAAATGAATTCATAGTTGATAGATTGGTCAAAGAATTTGTTCAGTTTCTAATTGCTGGTTACATGTTGAGTGCTTGAGAAATTTCTGTAAACGGGAGTCCTATTTACAGTGGAGCGATTGCGTGTGTTATGTCTGCACTAATACAATGAGTTAAATATGGCTAACATACAAGTAAATAAACTCTTCTCAGCAAAGGATTATTAATCATGCTTCATCATGCCAGCAATTTATGAATTATCCTTCCATAGTTGATCATGTTTTCGTTTCCTTTCATTAAAATTTGATGAATTGTATAACAAATTCAGTAAAATAATTTTTTTTATATTTATTTTAATAATATTTATAATATGCATGTTATCCACACTGAGTTTATTTTCTGCTTGTCATTTTGTGCTACAGCCTGGGGGGGTTGCACATGATGCAAATTTTGGAAGATAAAAAGGTTAATATTATGTACCAAAAGATTATAAAGTTTACATTGGTGCATGTCCAGGGCAACAAAAGAAGATAAACATTGTGGTTAAAATTTGTGTGCTAAATAGTTCATGGCACTGCATTTCTCTCTAGTACTTTCACACACCTTGAATCAAGTAGCCAGATAACATAGAAATAAATGTAAAAAATAAAACTCTAAATTATTTTCAAATTGTTTTAATGAAAAATAAAGAGTCATCATATATTTATAAAATATATATTTATAAAATATGTGACATTTGGTTCATATATAAACTACATTTATAACTACAAACAGCTACATTCTACTAAAGCCCCTCTGTGTATGTAATCTGAGTGTACACACAGCAAGCACTGATATCAATCTTTTTGATTCAGATCACATATACAATTCATCTTTTCTGACAACAGTCTTTGTGCCTATTATGGATTTAGCCTAGAATTTATCATCTGCACTGTCATCTTCCTTATAAACTACATTTCGCTCCAAGAACAGAACACATATCTGTGTGTGTGTGTGTGTGTGTGTGTGTGTGTGTGTGTGTGTGTGTGTATCTTTGCGTGCACTCTATATAAGAAACAGCCCTGATCCACTTATGTCCAACAAGTGGTGCCTAACTGAACCTCATATTCTTTAAAATGCCTCTCATGCCTCTCCAAAAACTGACATTCACTTGTTGTTAACAAAGATATAATTCCTTCATGAGAAGAACATTAATAAACTGTGTGTTCAGAAGTATTATTTAGCAAATCATGCATTACCATTGTTATGAGGTTGTCATGCCTGCGTCTGTGGATTTCAGTACCCAGAACCCCTACTCTCTGACCACGCCCCCAGTATCTTCACTCATTCTAGCTCTTCAATCTGTTAATCCATTTAACCCTTTCCTTATTATGTTTGCTGGCCCCCCACCACCATTACATTGCACCTTAGCTTACTGATTGTTGTTTTGGTTTTTCATTTCTTGACTTTGTTCTGTTCTTGGGTTTTGTACCATTATCTCTGTTTTTCACTTATGCTGTTTCACATCCTACTGTTTATGATTCTTTGCCTGGATATTGGTTTTCCTACATTTTTTTCATGGCCTTCATATCATTTGCATTCCTTTAAAGCTGAGCCTTTATTTAACCGAAAATGCTATTCCACTCTCTGTGTGACTCTGACAGAGGTAATGGTTTGTTGAATTAGAAGCAGTAATTTTTTAAAGTAATGACCTTTTATTCATGTTAGTCTGTACAATAATTCATTCAATTCTGATATGATAATTTAACTATACATGTTCTACAGGCTAAAGAAATACCAATTGCTCAACTTGTTTAGTAAAACATTGTGCTTAGAGCAGGGCTGAGCTACACTCTTGCAATTTAGGTTTGAATACCAGTTGTGTCAGATGTCACCTTTCAAAGAATTGGAGATCTTGCACAAATGTTTTGTAATTTCAAGAGCATTTTGAACAACGAACATAAAGAAGCATACCTTTGTTGTACATGTTGGTGGGCACCTGGACCACACTGAGGCTGAGGTTAACTGACAGATTGTTGAAATGTTCGTTAGGTTGCAGGATGAACTCTCCACCGAGTTCCACGTTGTTCCCTTCCTGGTCCAGCTCATTTATGAGCACAGCATTAAAGTATTCATACTAAAGGAGGAGAAAGAGGAAAAGAGCATCAGTGAAGAACGCCACTTAAGTGTAAACAGTTCTCTACTCAAGCTTGTATTAGAGACAGGGCCCCCTAAGAGAAATGCGAACTTGCTAGACAATCTTCAAAAAACCTCACTGGACTGAACACTATAATGATATGGGGGCAAGCCATTTTGGACAACCGTACTGGCTTTTTCCTTAGTACATAATTTGGGACCACTTCACATCACAACCTCCCAAAAATATGAAAATGGAATTCAGAAACCTGGTTTTGTGAATGATCCTATAGGTCCACTTTAAACTTTTATAAATTAGATTATGGACCTTTTGTGGTAAAACAGAATTCCATTACTTGGTTGTTATATTAACCTTGTGGCTTGAGTGCAAAACCTCACAAGAAAAATCCAGTTGTCAACTACTTTTTTGGGTAAGTGGAAAACTGTGTAAAATGGATTTTTGATTTTTGCCAAGACATGCTTGTGACGAGACAAGCAAGGCCAGACGCTCACGGATGTAGAGAAATAGATTTATTATATTCCAACTTCGTGATGGGTGAACAGACCAGGGTCAAACCCAGGAAAGCCAAGACAGGGGTAATACAAATCATAAAGGTAAACAGTTTGTCCAAAAACCAAAGAGCAATAGCAAACCAGGCAAACAATACCAAAAAGGGGGCAGGCAAAAATCAGAAGTCTAGAGAGCAAGAAACACGGGAGAGAAAACAAGGAAAGAACACTCGGTAAACACACTCAAAACTAGTGGCAATAATTCGCAATACTGGTAAGGTCTAAGCAGATTTATATACAGTTGAGACATAGAGAAACAGGTGATGTCAATATTCTGGTTATGAGGATCTGAATGAATGTGTATGATTGGATGAGTCTTTAGCCATGTGACGCACAGTATGTTGGGTGTTGTAGTTTGCTTGGGGTTGGGTCGACGTGACAATGCCTTTAAGCTGCACCAATCCCCAAGTCTGAAACTAGCATGATCACACAACTGAAAATTTGTAATAACCATCCAACATGTATAAGGTTAAGATTACAAATGGTTAAAATTAGGCCTAGTGTCATGTATTGGATTTGTTGTTGTTTTTACAACTTCATTTGTACAGAGTACAATGAGATCTCTTGCTCATTCTAATTGGTATTAAGTTTAGGTGAGATAACTCAGTCTAAATCGCTAAAAATCAGTACCAAGTTGGATGTTTTCTAAATTTCTGTTATGGACAGATAAACATTACTCATTTAAGTAGTGGGACCTCAATGAAATATTGACAACCAGCAAATTCCAATGCACACCTGCACAGCCAGAGCAACACAGTGCAGTGCTGAATCACTCTGAACTAATGCTGAATCAGCAAAAATAAATAAATAGAACCACACAGCTCAATACATTCCACCAGACATTCATTACACACACTTTGACCTTAAAGTACACATTTACAAGCACAAAAAGAACAAACAAGCACAACCCTTCACCCTTTAACCTTTTTCCTGTGTCTCTGGAGAAGTTATTAATAAATCAGTTATTACATTTAAATACAGAGCAGTACTATCGCTATAGACTTCACTGATATTTTCAGTTTCTACTCATTTCAATGGAACAATACAACTTATCAGACTTTAAGCTATAAACTCCAAGATTCAAGAGCCTTGTCATGAGATATTTTCGCCTACTGATCTAAATCAGGATTTAGTGCAAATGATTGCTTTTTCATTTTCATTCAAATTGTTTTATTTGGCAGATTTAGCAGACAACTCGGGCAAAGAACAATACAAGCATTTTAAGATGGTTTATATGACCGCTGACAATTAAACATATGGTTTTGCATCTTTGTGGTACAGAAAGGTAAAATCTTTGGTCTTTTATTTGAATTAAACAAATAAATGTTGGCTGCCTGCTCTTCATAACACAATTCTGTTGCCAGATCAAAAGTGATCATAGAACACCTTAAAAGAAAATCTGTGGAAGCAGAAAAGACAAGAAGGGGTTCCTAAAGAATTTCTAAATATTCAGACCTCGATCAGCCCAAAGAGGCACAGATAGTTTGAATACTGAGACAATTCAGTACCATTGCTACTCTGGCTAAGAGTGCGTGTCCTATAAAGACCAGAATTCCCAATCCTGATGGAGTGAATACACCCTTCATCCCACCAAGTTCACATGCCCCCCACCAACTGGAGCCATATCTCCACCCTCCCGTTCCTAACACTTCACTCCAACTCCCTACGTCATCTCAGCGATGCAAGCAGCACACATATATAGCCATCAATTATGTCTCAGGAATCGCTGCTCATATATCAATATAATTTATCTGTGTTCATTGGCCTGGTTATTATCTTATTATCAGGGCCTGGCCAAGACACCCAGGCACAAGGTGAAAGCATTGAGTCTACAGCCAAAGGACTCCCTCAGAGCAAAGTAAACCCCCAGCTATTACAGTACTGCTTTTACTATAGAATCTCTACTCATTTGCAGTCTTTTGCATCTGAGCTCAGCTTAATTCTTGTGCACAAAACATGACAATTTAGCAACACATCAGCACAAATGTGAAGATATCGCAAAACAATGTATGTTTATTTGCATAAGTATGACAAGGTCTGACATCTTACTCACAGAGATTTCAAAGGGAGCAAAAAAAGGTATGTAGCAAATATCAGGGTAAGTAAATTGGAGGAAAAAAGAGACCAACTCCTCAGGGCGGAACACTATTATCCTTACAACTACACAGCTTCCTGATGATCATTTCAGAGAATTGGCTAGGCTCTCTCCCCAGTACTGAGCCCTGAGAGTGAGCAGCGAGGCAGTGGGAAATGACACGCTTAGCGAACACATCCCACGAGCTCCCGTGCAAAATGGCTGATGGTGCTGTGTGACACAAACGAGCGTTCAACAGCTGTGTACATACGCCGTCAGTGAAGGCAGCAGAGCATCAATGACATTTGGTGAACAGATGCTTACTTTATGGAGCAACAGGGCCACTGGCTCTTATCACATATGGCCATGTGCATTGCAGAGGATTAATGATGCCACTTGACACAGAAAACCGATAGTGTTAATGTGGCGTTCACAATTTAAACATAGCAAGTGGGACTTTAGAGCTGCATCAGGAGTTTTGTTTCTTTACCATGATGACATGATCACAGTTTAGTTTGTGAAGCTTGAGTAGTGGGTGTTAAACCTGATGAAGTTGATGTGAAAGTTCATAGAAATCCTGGTCAGATAAAGACTCATGTAACTATGGTAAAACAAAAAAGATCAAACTTTACAAGCCTATTCTCTCTCTCTCTCTCTCTCTCTCTCTCTCTCTCTCTCTCTCCATAAATCAAGGCTTTACACCATCTCCCAGCCCAATTATCCTTTAACCTTTCACCCTCTTATCTATTCTCTCACTCTTTCCCTCTCCATCTCTCTCTCCCCTACTTCTCACTTCTCTCTTCCACTCTATCTCTAGCCTGCTCTCACACTTTCTCTCCTATTCTCACACTCTCTCCTACTCTCTCTCTCTTGCTCACTCCCCTCCCACTTCATGGAAGCCCGTATTTTTAATCAAAGTCTATTATCACCCTAAAGACCTAATTGTGCCATGAATGATGGATTGATGCAGAGTGGAAACGGAGCTGGCTCTCTTAGCTGTTCTCCATCTATGAGCCCCATTGTGAGTGCCATCCACATCATCCACCCCACATCATCCACCCCACAACATCGAGCCCACAGCATGGAGCCCCCAGAAACCACCCCTCATCATCCACCTCGCATCATCCGTGCCATATCATCCACATCGCATCATCCAGCCAACAACATCCCCCCCATCTCATTCATCTCACATCATCCATGCCACGTCATCCAGCCAACAACATCCACCTCACATCATCCACTCCACATCATGCACCCCACGTCATCCACCTCATATCATCCACCCCACATCATCCACTCAACATTATCCAGCCCACAACATCCACCTCACATCATCCACTCCACATGCACAGCTTGAGCAGTGCAGTTACGATCTGAGGAATTACATGGCTGAACTGCCAAACTATGATGGCAGTAATTACACCAAGATATGTCCGGCTACATGTGTGTAAATGGCAGAGTATTTGTGAGGAAGAGAATGGCATGTCTTAGGGGAAATAAAATACAGCTGTGATTCATACACTCACCCGGGAGATTTTTCATTGGATAACCACCTGTTCACCATGTTCAACGAGAACATATAACACATTTGTCAGGTTCAGACTATAAACATTTTTCTGTCACATCTGATTGATCATATGCCCCCACCCCTTCATTTTTCATTTTCATTTTCCCAACATCTCAACACTAATACTACCTGGTCCAGCTATTCAGTTGTAGTCTGTCAATATTGGCTAAATATGGGGCAAAATATTGAAACTGACGAATCAGAATAATATATTATTGGCATGGAATGATAGTTATTACATAGTTATTACAGTGCATTAAGTTACAGTTATATTGGGCTTTCAAAAGTTCTTCTATTTCTCAGCCACCATGCAAGTGTCTGTGTATAAACAAATGAATGAATGAATGAATGAATGAATGAATGAACAAAAGAAAGAAACAAACAACAACATGTGTCGCTGTCTTATCTGTAATCCTAAAATATATGTTTTGAGTAAAAGTCTGAAATGCCTTTGGACAAACGTCAATAGCATCTAACAGAGCAGCAGCCGGTGCCCTTTTAGAGCAACACTATAGAGAACACAGCCTGATCTGATTAACTCCACTAGCCGTTCAAGTGCACAACACAACAAGCTTTCCCAAGCTGACCTTTAGTTTAAAGGATCATTGTTAAATATTAAATAATATGAAAATGGCCTCATCGTTCACAGCTATTGACAAGTGCAATGGAAGGCTCCTCTTACACCTGACCTTTAGATGTCAAGTGTAAAGGCAGTTCTAGGGTTTTAGGCTAGAAAAGAAGTCAAGAGCGCTACTTTACTTTGGAACAGTCATCCCAGCTCTGGGTGTAATGCAAATCTCACAACAAATATGTTGTACCACATCTTAAATATTTAGGAGTCAGCAGCTGAATGATTAGGAGGTTCTCCATAACCTCTCCATACCACCTGGTAGAGCAGGTATAATAAGATCCTAGAAACACCAAGATCATGGCTTTAACTCCTAGAAAGCAAACATACTATCATACAATTAACATATACACGTTAGTTGCTCTGGATGAAAGTTTGTGCTTTATGCTGAAAATGTAAGAGTATAAATCTCTGATTGTAGATCACTGTCCTACCATGTGTGAGTTCCTGGGGCTATGAGATGTGTTCTATGGTGGTGAATGCTGCTCAAATGTGGTCACTTTTGCACTTGACAGATATCATTTGTCATTATTATTTGGAGTAAGATACATTTATTATATTTTTTATGCATTACAACTTCAATCACACCTATTTGCAGGACTGGATGTAGGTATCTGGGTAGGTAAATACAAAAAGGATAAAAAAAACTAAAACAGGTTGTAGGCAATGCTCATATACACCCAACGCAGATATTCCTATATGCACAGATGTTCTGCCTTCTATATGAGATTATATGAACTCCCTTTCCTGGAGTTTACTGAAAAGTTTTGTAACCTAAAAAAGATACTCTTCTTTAGCTTCATCAATCCAGCCCTATTTTAGAAAGCCCACACAGTTCACTAACAGTCCTACCATCTTATCAGTACACATTATACCCTTCGGTTCTCTGTGTCTGTGTGGGCACGGATGGCCTACAAGCCACCATGCATTTTTCGAGTCCACCCCCTCAATAGCTGTCTATTATCAGTGGACAAAGAAGTAATAAATGAGTTTGCTCACAGTGGTGCATATGTGCAGTAATTCTTAAGGTTCTCTGCATGCTTCACAAATGTCATAGGTTGCAATCCACAGTGTGATGCTCAGGTCTTGGTTCCCCCAGTTTAGCCCAAATGGCAAGACAGGTGAAGGATTGCCTTTTTTAAACAATAAGAGCACTGGCTTATCTCAGTTGCCCTGTTGTTCCGATCTGTCTGAGACATACCCATTAGTTTTTCAGTGTCCTGCTATTTTATTGGCTGAAGGCTTTGAATGGCAGACACTTGAGCAGTTAGTTATGTGTCAGTGAGCTAAGCGGTTCAACAAAACCCTGACAGTTCTATTGCTTGGGCTGCCATGTCTGAACATTTCTTCTCCATAAAGTGGTGAAAATTATATTATCCTTAAATGAAAAGATTTTTAAAATCAGATCAAATCAGGAGACTCAAATGTACATTTCAAGCTTTTTTGCTGTTTGGCTGGTATTTTGGCTAAGCTGTTTCACGAGAGAGGCTCTTTTTAATAATTAGCATGCTCAACGTTGCTTGTATTTATGGTGCTGCTTTCGCTTCACCATTTGCGTTTCTGCTTCATGAAATGCTTTTAAATGACTGCTCTTTCTCTCAGCACAGCATGTGAGTTGCACTTTCTCCACTCAGTCTATGCACACATCTTCTGCAGTCACTCCGACAGTCTCTCTTTGGCATAACTCTGTTCCCTGAAGACATCTAAAAAGCCTACATCAAGTCCTCAGGGAATATAATAGATTATAGAAAAGGGTGGGAGCATTAAATGCGCATGTTATTATGGAAAATGCTTTGTCAGGGTTGAGATCAGGGGGTTTAAGGGTATCTCTGCCAAGCACATCAACGCAGTTGCTCTCAGGGCTCACATCTACGTTAGTGTTCCAGCACCTTGTGTTATGGTGCTGAGCCTTCTCTTGCATGGAGTCTCACAGGTGGGGTGCTGGTTAGGGGTGCAGTCCACAACAGCCTCCTCTCATTGCTGTAGTGTTTACTGGCAAAATCTAAAGCTCACATCCTTTATATGATGGATGGAGAATGTGGCTCTGAATTCATATTGGAAAAATTGCTTTTACCCTGCTTGTTGGAACTCTTTTTGGTCAAATGTTTTTGTGACGGTGAGCGGTAAGGAGGTGGACGCATGTGTGGAGATGAGCGAGATTTATTAGGGGCAAATCGAGAGTCGTAGTCGTCGGAGTAGTCCAGGGTCATAGAGCCAACATGGAAAGTATGAGGATACATGATTAATCAAACAAAAGCACGAAGGCAAACAGGGGAAGCAGGCTACAAGAGATGCTAGGACAAACTCAGAGGCTAACAAACACGAAGGCTAGGAAAAACACAAAGGCACGGAGTACAAACTTACATACAGGCTTTCAGATATTCAGACATTCAAACAAACATCCAACCACTAATGAACAGCCAAGACAAAGTGAACAAGACAGGGCTAAAATACATGAACTTAACAAGACTAGAAACGAGGAACAGGTGAAAGTAATGACAGGCCAAACAAAGGGTGGAGAAAACAAAACTAAGGAATGGAACCAAAATAACACAAACGACAGGGAAACCATCAAAGCGAGGCGGGACCAACCATGACAGTTTTATGTAGAAATGGCTGATCCCAGATCTCAGTGTATTTGTGTGTATCCTTGTATTTGTATTGCATATATGTACATTTGATATGAAAAGGCACATTGTGTAAATCTGTCTGTATGTGGAAATTCTTCAGGCAATTCCTGTTTCAGTATGACGTCTATGTTTCTATTCTTTGTCTTGGCACATACCCTTACCAAATGGTAGTACTCAGATATTAATATTCATCAAGAAGTGCAAATGGGAAGACATGATACCATAATGATCATTAAACCAGAAGTCTTTAACAGAAGCATAATATGACCTACACTAGCTACTAAACAGAAAACTCAAACTCTTAACATTTATATATTCTATAATGTTGGCCTGTGGCAGTCACAAAAGACAAAGCTGCAAAAATGCAAATGCTCACATGAATGCAGGGAGACAGGCAGACATGGCAAGCGTGCACACACACACACACACACACACACACACATACATACACACACACACTCGCACAAAATGCAAATCACAGACTCCAAGAGTTTATGGATTCCAGAACCATACAGAGATATGAACAATAACTATTGATTTTGCTTTCAGAGCTTGCATGAGATAGATACAAGGACAGAAACAGAAAGGCGTGTGTGTGGTGTGTGTGTGTGGGAGGGGGGGGTGCTTGAAGTCTTATATGTGTTTGATATAACTTGTCACAATATTTGATTTTCATATTTCATTTAATAACAAATTAGACAAGGTAAATAATATACCTAGACAACATGTTCGATGCTATGCATATTTCTTTCTTTCTTATTTTGGAATCACCTACAGGTCCATTCAAAATTTTATTGACAACTACAGTTTGTTTAATTTTTTACAGCTAACGATACAAACAAGCAAATTAAATTTAAGACTTCCATATGATTGCATAGCAGTAGCTTAATATTAGAACAATATTATGTATCATCAAACTGGCTTCATATTGTAAAAACACGAAATTAAAACTTTTGATCTGCAGTGTAAAGTACAATATTCTAGACAGGTATGCAGATGGACAGACAGACACAAAGTACATAGACAGACTGACAGATGTACTGTGGGAATATTTGCTACAGCTGCAAACACAGAACATAGAGTGCACACAACCGATTTCAGGGTTTCAGATTTAACATAACTACATATGATGCAAAGCCTCTACATGCACATTACATACACACATTTACACACAGATTTATATACAAAGACACAAACAGGTTGCGGACTGCAACAATTAATCTTTCTTTGCAATAATCAGTGGCAGAAAAAGGACATATTATGCCAACATGTTGTATACAAATCACCAGACATTCATCAAGATTAAGTAAAACAAAGCCTGCCACAGGCAGACAGACCTACACAGGATTTGAACAAAGCTTGGGTCAGACTGAAGCTCAAATGGCAGAAAATGGTGAAACGTTTTTACAAAGGCTGTCTGAGAGACAGGAAATGCTAACTAAAAGGTTAGGCAGAAAG